>NC_056739.1:324323286-324518286 GCF_019279795.1 Protopterus annectens | reverse complement strand
CAGCTTCTAAAACGAAAACAGAGCAGCACAGGGTATTCAGTCCTGCAGGTAATGAACGTCTGCGAAACATATTCACCTGCTTGTGTGTGGATTTATAATCCAAGACTTCCTTATGAAGACGCCTCAGGCTGTGCCTCTGATTTAGAAAGCAGCATGTGAGCGACATCCAGCACCCCCACCAGGCGGTACATAAAAAATACCAAAAGCAGTAGCAAGGTGTGCAGATCTCTTACTGTTACCATCCTTTTATCTTCCATGATTATCTCAGCCTTGCACCTTTGTGATGCATGTTCTTTTCTAAGCTTTCTATAATCTGAACACTCTGATCAAACAGCTGTGATTTTCTGTGTGTGCGTGTGTGTGTGTGGAGGGGGGTTAGGAATCTTTTTTTTTTTGACAAAGCCTGTAACATAAAACCACCAGAGTGACAAGATCAATGCACAGTGCTATCCAAAAGGCAAACAGATGCTTACATACATTCAGCCTTCTTCAGAGGACCTCTGTACTCCTAAATTGTATCTCTTAGCCATTATGCACACTTCTGCAGCATTAGTTGCTACACACATCTACTCAGCCCTCCTGTTCATATAACACAACCATCAGATAATGGTCAACCTTCCAAAAGCACCAACTACGCTGGAGTTGTTGTCCTATAGAGCTGCTTAGACTTCCTGTCCACACCTCAAACCTATTATATATATGCTCAGTGCTGTCCTGACCAGCTTCCCCATAAAAGCTCTGTGCTCCAGGTCATAAAGTAACTTGCTGAGTTGTGGAAGAGACTACTGATCACCATTTAGAAGACTTTCTTCTTGCTGAAATGCTGTACAACTGCAGAGTTGACATATATAAATTTGAGGGGTGGGGGATGCAGATCAGCTTTCCTCCCTGGAAAAAACATACTTGTTTCATGGCATCTGATTTAGTTTCATATTAACAGCAGTTTTTGATGTTATGCTATTGAGGATTTGAAGTACAAGCACTGTTATTTTGCAGTGGAAGTTCCCTAACCATGTCTTGGCTACATGTATACTTCTTGGCCACATTTGGTTGCCATCCCATTCCTGCACTGCTTGCCATACCAGTAGTTATACTGTACACCTTCTCAGCACTCCTGATCTTTTCCAGACATGGACTTAGCACTTCCGATATTTTCCATACATGGACTTGGCACCACAATTATACTACCCCCAACAACTGGCTAAACTGACATGAGCATCATGTTGTACTGGAAGAGTCTATTGACAGCAATTCACTACTTTTCTGGTGCAAATGAGAGGACAATGTATCCATTCATTTCTTTGCATGTAGCATGGGGTGCATGTTTATGTGTCTGTGTTTATGTATCTACATTATATATATATATATATATATATATATATATATATATATATATATATATATATATATATGCACACACATATAAAAGTATGTCATTTAATCAAACAAACCAATATCCAAACACAAAATGATCAAACTATACAGTTCAAAACACATATTACTAAAACCAACACCGTAACCTACTATAACATGTTTTTAACAGAGGAGTAAGCCCCAGCACTCTTCGATGTGGGGACTGCAACTTGTGTATCAACTGAAGATCACACAACAGCAGGGAAGGGGCAAATTCTGACTCCCTTATGTACCATGATCTGCCACAAGGTAATACTGGCATTGTGGCAAGGAGTTTGGACTTAAGGCAGGGTCAGCCAGTGACAGAATGTGTCATAAGGTAATTGAAAAAAAATATATTTGTCTATATGTGTGTGTATATGGGTCTACTTCAAATAAACAAAACACCACTTACACGAAGACAAATTTACCGAGACTTCAACGCTGAAATGTTATATTACTGAACGACCAAATTACTGACTGTGGTTACAGGGTAGGTATGCACTTGGCCAACAAACAATGAAAAAACACACCACAGTATGTTAAACCCACCCAGTTGTGGGAAACACCCCCCACACACCCCAGTGTGGGAGGCTGCACCCCCACACACTCCAACTAAATATACCAACTCCAGTATTGCACTACAGTGGGGAAAAGGGCAAATTTACCCATGTTGCCATGTTGTCTTGGTAAATGCTTTTTCGGGCAAGTGTGTTTCATTTATTTGAAGTAGACCCCAATATATATATATATATATATATATATATATATATATATATATATACACACACACACCCTTGATATCCACATCCCACCCCTACCCCCCATTAAGGAAACCACAGTAAAAAATTTCTCCAAAGCCAAATTCATGCTTCTTAAGACAGAAGTAGTGAACTTCATGACACCCATGCAGATGGACAATACAGTTACAACTGCTGAATCCTACACCAATGCACTCTATAAGCACTTACATGAGTGCATGGATTTTGCTATCCCAAACAGAACCAAGATGCCATCCTCCAAAAAAAGGAAGCCAATCTGGTGGTCCCCTGCTATAAACAAACTGTACAACAGAAGGAATAAACTGTTGCAAAAGAGAGTAAAATTCCATGAGTGGAGGAGCTCCCTGGTCAGCCTCAGTAAGAAGCTGAGATCCCTTTTAAGATCCTCCAAAGCTAGCTACGAAAATAAAATCGCCACTAATTCCAAGGACAACCACAAAGCATTCTATAGCTATGTCAAGAATCTCAATGGCAACACCCAGATCTGCTCTGAGGTACAGCACAAAGGCACAAAAATTACAGAACCAACTGATATTGCCAACATCCTGGCAGATAGGTTAAGTGCTAACTTTACCCCCCCACCCCCTAAAGGACCCATATCTATACAGGAAGAATGCAGAGTCCCTGTAGTCACAACTACACAGGTGAATGCTGCACTCTCTAAGGCCAAAAACACAGCATCCATGGGACCGGACAACATCTCAGGCTGCGTTTTACATGAACTTCAGAATGAACTGGCTCCTCACTTAAGCACCATGTTCAATAATAGCCTCACATCAGGCTTTGTGACCACTGAATGGTGCACAGCAACAGTTATCCCACTCCACAAAGGGGGAGCCACCACTGATCCCGGGAACTATAGACCTATTAGCCTGATGAGCCTGGTCTGCAAGGCCATGGAACGTATCATCATGGAACACATAAACAAAGACATTGGTAACCTCCAAACTCTGGATCCCACCCAGTTTGGGTTTGTGAAAGGCAGATCATGCCTCCTGAACCTGATCGACTTCTTTGAGGCAGTCACCAAAGCCGTAGATGAGGGTAAGGTGGTTCACACAGCCTATCTTGACCTCGCCAAGGCTTTTGACACCATCCCCCATTCTGGAATTATAGCTAAACTCAATAAACTAGGCATAAATCCCTACGTCACAAGATGGGTTGCCAACTGGCTCACTGACAGAACCCACATTGTAAAAGTTGCAGACTCCAAATCTAACCTCAAACCAGTGACAAGTAGAGTACCACAGGGTTCCATCCTAGGACCGCTCCTGTTTGGTATCTACTTCTCTGAAGTACAGGCTAACACAGAAGGTCTCTGGCTAATGAAGTTCACAGATGACTGCAAACTAGGAGCCATAGTCAAGTCCCCAAATGATGTGAACATCCTACAAAGGGCCTCTCTGAGACAGATGCCTGGTGTCAGAGCCATGGCCTCAAGCTCAATGCCAAAAACTGCAGTGTCATCCCCTTTGGTAAAAACTCTGTACCCATGAACTACCACATAGGCAGCAATCTATTTAACACCGAATGCATGATAAGAGACCTTGGGACTCAGGTGGACAGTAGTCTCTCCTTTGATAGTCACATTGCCACAGTAGTCAGGAAGTCCTTCTATGTGGCACACCTCATCATAAAAGGGTTCTCATCCAGTGAAAAAGAGGTCATCGTTCCCCTCTACTTGACACTCATTAGACCCATTATAGAGTACAATGCCCCTTTTGGAATGTACCTCACAAGACATCTGTAGCAGCTGGAAAGGCCACAGAAGTACCTCACAAAGAGGATTACTGGACTTAAACAAATGCCCTTCACTGACCGTCTCAAAAAACTCCAGCTTTACTCCGTAGCATATCGCCTACTCCGAGGTGATCTCTGCCAACATATAAAGCTGTGTCAAACCCAGAGCTGTTGGACATGCTACACCTAAAGAAATCCCTATCTCTCTGAGCTACACGCTGTAGGGACCTAAACCTTGTCACCACAATAAACAGGACATGCTGGAGGGATAGATTCCTATCCCAGAGACTTCCCATACTCTGGAACAGGCTACCCATCTATGTCAAGCAAAGTTCTTCATTAGCACTCTTCAAGAAAAATCTTGATGAGTGGATGGGAAATAGGAAATACACCCCAGGGATCACTTCTTTGTCTCTGCTCGACAGTGGCACAGGAAAATAACTTTCTTGGGTGGCGTAAGCCAGGGAACCTTGTTGGCTAGGCTTATGTAGGCCCTTGGGCTGATAGCCTAGTACCTACCTATGAACCTATATATATATATAAATATATATATATATGTATATATATATATATATATATATATATATATATATATATATACACACACACACACACACACACACACACACACACACACACACACACACACACGCACACTTTTGTGCACACATATTTATTTTGTATACTCAACCAAAACTTCATTAGTTGCCATTCTCCCTGCATTTCTAAATATGCTTATGATAGACATTTTGGGGCATATGACAACTGTTGTACAAGGTTTAGCACATAAATATTGGGGGATAAGCTGATCATCTTCTGTCCTTGAAATCTTAACATGTTCAGTGATAAGAACTGAACTTTTCACTCACACCTTCCCTTTCTGATGCATCTTGTACTGGGTCAGCAGTGGATCTTATTTCATCTGGCTCGCAGTCAGGGATTTATACTTCTGTGCCACGGAGTCAATACTACCATTTTTCAGTTAGCAGCAATTCTAGTCAACAAGCTATGAGATGACCTAGAAATATTATTGAACGTCAGTGGTCAGATATTTTACATAAGTGTTTAGTTTCTTACAGACCCAGGCTTCACAATCATTTGCATACATTATAACTGAATATCCATTTTATACAAGGTTCTTGCTGCCCCCATAGTGCCTTTTTTAGGCAAGGCTCAGAATTCAAACCCACCTCTGCAAACAGCACAAGTAAAAAACTGAGGGTTATGCTACTCAATGCCAGGAGTTTAAATCTCAAAATGCATGTGCTCGAAGCACTCCTAAGTATGGAGAACGTCGACATCTGTGCAGTAACTGAAACCTGGTTCAAGGCTCCAGAGAGCACTCCAGCACTACTGGGCTACAACTCATACCACACATTTTGACCACAGAACACAGACCGAAACACAAAAGGAGGGAGTGTATCCATATTCATCAAGGATACCGACACCTCCATGTTAGTGGTGCAGCATGATACCTCTGAGATAATCCATGTGCAACTAACATCGGGCAAATCTGCAGTGCAAATTGTGGCCTGCTACAGATCACCCTCCAGGACACAGGACCACCACTCCGCCTTTCTGGAGACACTGGAAAACATGAAGGTCCTACCGAACACCCTGATCTTGGGAGATTTCAATTACCCTACCATTAACTGGGAAAACTACTTGAGTACAAACTCCCAGGCTCCGCGCTTCCTGGAATTTATCAACTCAAATGTCCTGGATCAGCTGATAAACTCCCCTACCAGAGGCCACAGCATATTGGACCTGGTCATCACCAACATGGGTGACAGGTGCTCCGTACCGGAGGTCTACCCGTCACTGGTAAGATCAGACCATAAGCTAATCACCCTGGATGTCCACACCCCACCACCACCCCCAACCAAGGAAACCACAGTGAAAAACTTTTCTAAAGCAAACTTTACCTTACTTAAGGCAGAGGTGGTAAGTTTGACAGCCCCCACGCTAAAGGATAACACTGCCCAAGATGCAGAATCCTTTACAATTGCACTCTATGAGCACCTACAAGGATGCTTGGATCATGCCATCCCTAGCAAAACCAAGACTCACTCCCCTAAGAGAAGGAAACCAGTCTGGGGGACTCCTGCCATAAACAGGTTATACAACAAAAGGAGGAAACTAGTTCAGAAAAAAAGCAAATCCCAAGAAGGAAAGACATCCCTGATCAGTATCAGTAAGAAACTAAGGTACCATGATTCAAAGATGGCTGCCATTCTGTAAGCACTACTGATCTACATCTCTGCATATAACCTGAGGAAATCTAAACCCTGAAGTGATATCAAGAACTTTTAAACAAGAAATCTTGGTAAAAATAACTGCAAATTTATTTATTTAACCTTCAAGAAGTGAACAAACTGAGGAAAAATATAGTATGTAATAGGATTATCGCAGATTACCAGGCTCTGAAGAGAGTTTCAAACAAAGGAACTATGTATTCAATATACTCTGAGTTCCACTACTGATATAAAATGTTGAAGGAAGACAAAAATATGGACACAACTACTACAAAAACTAAACTTTCAGAACTTCAGTCACCGGAAAAAGATGTAACTTCAAAACGACAAAAAATTATAAAACAGCAGGAACAATCAAAACCAGGGACCAAAAATAAACCTGATCAAATGCTGAACATGGAGGATATCAAAACTGCCCTGTTACCCATTCAAGAAGCTCTGAAAGAATTAACTGTACAAGTACAAACTTTTAGAATCTCCTGTACTCAAATTCTTGAGAGAATGGATAAAAGTGAAGCCCGGATATCAGAAAATGAAGACAAAATAAATCTGCTAGCAAAAAAATCAGATGCACACGAGTTGGATATTCTTGCTATTCAAGCTAAAATAACTGATTTAGAGGCAAGATCTAGAAGGAAAAATATAATTGTCAGAGGAATCCCGGAGTCTGTACAATATAATGACTTAATTGCATCTATCCTACAAATATTTACAATTATTCTTAAAGATCTTGATTTGCCTAAACAAATAATCATAGAAAGAGCACACAGAGCTTTGAGAGAAACACAGGCTTCTAATAGTCCAAGACCTGTATATGTTAAAATATTGAATTATCAAGATGTTAGCAAAATCCTCTCAACTATCAAAAAAAATGGAGGATATGTTATGTGGAACAATAACAGAATTTCTGTGACCCAGGACTTACCTTTGTAAATCAGGCAAGCTAGACAATTGTTATCTCCATACTGCAAATTTCTTATTGAAAAACATATAAAGTTTCAGATGAAATATCCCAATACGTTAATATTTACAGTTGAGGGATCCAAATATTCTGTTTCATCAAAAAATGAAGCAAAAGCTACCTTTTTGAAACTTTTCAAGACTTTACCTGCTTCAGAGACTTGATCTGATTTTCCGTTGCGACTGGCATGGCATCCGAGGTCGGATTTAGTTGCTGCTGTGACTCGAGGTCTTGGTAATCCTTTGTTTGGATGTTTTATTGTGTTAGGCCCCTCTTTGCTTAGATAAGAGCTTGTTTTTCTAAATCCTGGACATTCGCGAGTATCTCCCGAAGTTTTACAGCCTTTGCGAAGTCTGCTCTCCTACAGAGAAACAGGAAATGACTGTGGTGCTTCTGAGGGTGCGATATTTGTTGTGACACTTCCGGAAGTCCGACTCTATTAAGAGTCCCCCTTCGCGATCGTTTGGGCTGATTTCCAGGCTTGGAAATCCGAGGAGGACTATGCTGGACTGAATAATGCAAAAGAAACAGTAAAGGATGTTGTGTAATAGTAATTTAAGCACATATTTACAAACTGATACATTTTCAGTTCCCCTAATGATTAAACATTTTTAACTTTATAATATATCAATGCTGAATAAGGAATGGATATAAAGGTAAGCATTTAGGGCAAGGTACTGTTGAAAGGAATCAGTTATTCCCCTAATATCGTTAAGTTGTATATATATAGTAATTATACTAGATACTATATTTTATCCTGTCATATAGTAAAGACCCAGATATGTGAGATGAGTCTTTATAATACTGATAACTGCTGATGTCAATAGCTAAAACTTCTGACAGTACCTAATGTTAATATTGACATTGGGGAAAGTTCCTATTTTTGTTATTTGGATGCTTATATGACTATAATTTCATAATAACGCAGGATTTTTTTTCTCCTTGTCTGCTGTTTGACTAAGAGTAAATAACGTTGACTAAAAAAATTGAACTCTCATTTTATCTTATGATCAAGAGGTTTTATTATATGTAATTTGTATTGTTTCATTAGAGGTGTATATAGAAACCAAGAAAGTTAATTATTTATATACAGCAGATAATTTTTTGTTTGTTTTCATATAGGAATATTTTTATCAGGATGTTTTAATTAATACCTCTATGGGGTTTCTAGTTAGATAATTAAAGTTACGAAAAAATTTATACAGATTGTTCTATAAATAATTTTTTTATATGATTTATTCAAAAATAGTTAATACAAGAGATGTTGATTAATAGTAGTGTTTAGTAGGGAATGTTTAGATTAGACTTTGTAGAATTAAAGTTAGTTTTTATAGGTTCTGTTTATGTTATATGTGTGATTTATTGTCACCTGAAGAATATATCTAGGCTTATATTAGTAATCATTATAATTATTTACCCTATACAAGACCTATATATGTCCTGGTCCAAGGGTAGAGTGGGTAGGCACTGGTATGGGACAGGATTTCAAGAATGCTTCCAAACTATATATATTTTTAAAATGTCTCTGATTCCACTCGACTTTTTCTTTTTAAAGGTTTGTAATAATAAATAAGAGTAAAATGTGGGAAATAGACTCATGGAATACAAAGGGGCTCCAGAACTTAAAGAAGAGGAAATTATTTCTTCATATACTTTTGCAGTCTAGGGCATGTTTTACACTGCTCCAGGAAACTCACCTAACTAATGATCAATGGGCAGAGATCAAGAAAAGGAAGTGGATTAGAGAGGTTATAGCCTCAGAAGGTAAGACCAATAGTGCAGGGGTAGCTATAGTTATTAAAATCAATATCAAGGGAAGATTCTGGACTCTAAAATAGATAAAGAAGGAAGATGGTGCTTTGTTACTCTCTCATCTACTCTCCATGATAAACCTATTTTACTTTGTAATGTATACGTACCATGCAGTAATCAACAATGTTTCATAGCATCACTTTATCCGCTTTTAAACCAATATAATAACTATGATATAATAATAGGAGGGGATTGTAATTCCTATCAGAATCCAAAGTTGGACAGATTTTGTCCACAAAGGTCATTCAATAGGCAAGCGGTGGTTGCACTAAATGATTTAAAAGAAGATTTTCAGTTATATGACCCTTTTAAATATCTGAATAATCATTTTAATACAAATAATTTTACTTTTTATTCACCGTGTCACAAAATGTGGTCTAGAATAGACATCTTTTTGATTTCACAAATAATGACTAATTTTGAACCATTAGTTCTTATACATGCGCATTATTTATCTGACCATTCAAAAATTTCATTAAGTTTTTCTAAAGATCCTAAACATAATTTGGTGCACAGGGGCTATAATTGGTCTTTAAACCCAAATCTATTAAATAAAGAAGAAATAATACATGAAATTACAGATGTTCTTAATCGCCTACTAGTTAAGTTAGAGAAACCACAACATTCTCCTGATATAGAATGGGCAACAGTTAAGTCACAAATAAGAGGGATCTTTTTGCAAAAAGCTTCTTATTACAAAAAAATGCAAACTAGAGAGATACAAAATTTGGAAGTTAAAATAAAATCACTTGACCAAGAGTTGATTCAGAACTACAACAGTCAAACAGAGGCGGAATTATTCAAATGTCAAAAAGATCTTTTCTTAATTCAAAATAATAGATTGACGTTTTATGAGCATAAAATGCTAGCGAGGTATGCTAATCATATTCAAATGCCATCAAGGGCATTAGCTAGAATCATTAATCAATCAAAAACAGCATCTTTAATTTCGGAAATACATTTGGATAATACAATATATTCTAAAACCAAAGATATTGTTAATGTTTTTGAAAGAATATACTCTAATATTTATGCTGATTAAAATGATCTATCCTTAAACAGGTCTAATAAAGAATTTTTCCAGAAAATTAGTTTTCCAAAAATATATGATAATTCCCAAAAAGACCTAATTAAACCTATATCGGGTGAAGAAATAACTTATATAATTAAAAACTTCAAATCATACAAGGCACCGGGGCCTGATAGACTGACTGCTGAGTTCTACAAAACTTTCTGTGATATTTTTGGTAAAATACTCTCGATTGTATTTAATTATATAATTAATAATAAAATTAATGATCTCCATTTTAACGCATCAAAAACTATTCTTATACCTAAAATAAATGCTGATACCCAAAATCCTGATAATTATAGACCAATTTCACTTCTAAATGTAGACATGAAAATTTTGACTTCTATTCTGGCTAATAGATTGAAAAGAATAATGAATCAAATAATATCTAATGAACAAGCGGGTTTTATAACTGCCAGACAAACAAGCGACAATACATTAACACTACATTCATTAACCTCTTATGCTAAACAAAAGAATTTAAATATCTATGCACTCATAATTGATGCGCAAAAGGCTTTTGATAGGGTCAATACAGATTTCTTGTTTGACACTTTGCCATATTTTAATATACCCCAGGAATTTATGTTATGGTTACAAATCTTATATACTAATTCTTACACCACTTTATATATCAACAAAAGTTTTTCTAAAAGAATACAACTTAAAAATGGAACACGACAGGGCTGTCCCTTGTCCCCCTTGTTGTTTAATATATACCTAGAGCCCTTATTTTTATATATTAAACAGAATGTATATCATAATGCCCCTATATTATATGGAACAAAAATATTCATGGCGGCGTTTGCAGACGATCTTAATATATACTGCACAACACCAATTTCAGACACTGAAAAATTACTGAAAGTGGTGGAGGACTTTGCAGTAATATCTAATTACAAAATTAATCTTAAAAAAACAAGCATATTTCCTTTAAAAACTCCCAAACCCTTTTCGCTTCTCCCATTGGTGGGGCAGGTAAAATCTGAAGATAAAATTAAGTACTTGGGTATTACCTTTTCTACAGATGATAAGGATTTTTATAATACTAACATTAAATTAGTCTGGGATCACATACTATTTGATTTTAAGAGATGGAATAATTTAAAGCTACCTGTATTAGCAAAAGTTGCAATTATTAAAATGAATGTTTTACCCAGATTATTATATATATTCATTTAGTACTAATTTCCAAAGGGTTTTTTAAACAAGTTCATAGGGAATCGGCTAAATTTATTTGGGACCCAAGAAAGACCAGGATATCATATGATAAGTTGATGACTCCAAAAAATACAGGGGATTGGATTTACCAAATTTTGAAATTTACTACTTAATAATAAACTCGAACAGAATCTTAAGAATTGCTAATTACGACATATCTAGCAATAAATGGTCACCAACGTGGGTAACTTTGAACTATAAACACATTTTGAATTTGAATATTAATCCCAAATCAGTACATTTCTTAGGAAAGGAAAAGCTTAAATTATATGATATAATGGATCACATTAAATTATATATAACGTCATTACAAAACTTATTTGATTCCTTAAATCTTATAAAGCATATGATGGTCTTCCAACCTTTTCATAGACATCCTAACTTGAAAATTAATAATAAATTAATAAATCTTAAAAATTTCCCTCTTATGATGAATTTAACTTTACTTGATATATACCCCTACTTAAAGGATTCAATTAATACAATAAGACAAGAAATGAATCTACCCAAATCATATTTAATTATTTTGAGACAGATCAAAGAACTCTCCATAAGTTATTTTAATGACTTTAAAATTAAAGATGAGGAAATAACAAAATGTTTGAATTTGTGGCAAACTCTTCAACAAGATGTCAAATTTATAGCTGCCACTAACAAACTAATAAAGGATCTCAAATTTCAGAATACAGTTCTTCTGTCAAAATATTGGAGGAAAAAACTGCCACTTACAGAAGAAAAGCAATTATTGAAGGCAATCAATTTAACAACAAAATCAATATCTTTTCAAAAATTAATGTATACTCAACTTATGATTTTTAATGACACTTATTATACACGCCTTAGATTGCATAAGTTTAATTCTAAAAAATCTCCAAACTGCCCATACTGTAAAGATCAAGCAGCAGACCTTCTTCATATGTTCTGGAGCTGCAAATGTATTTATAAACTTTGGAACTCCTTAAAAGTACAACTTCAAAAGATGGGATATCAAAGTTCAACACTTTCATGGGAATTCATGATTTTACATATTCCTCCAAAACAGTTTCCTAGATCCCAAATCACCATATTTATTAATATTTTTTATTAATGAAACTTTATATAGTTACGAACTGGTTAAATCCATCTCAAACATCATGGGACAATTTTAAGACTTTAGCAATAAGACATATATTAGCCCACAAATTACTTCTGAAGGATCATAATAAAAATATCAATAATCCAAAGATATGGGAGCAAATTTTTAATATTATATTGGCGTAATATATGGAGATCGAGTGTAGTGTGAGACATATATACCCTTTAAGGGGGGAAAAATTTGTTAATAAGTAAAAGGTTGAGATATCTGATCTATAGATAATTCTTTTCATATGTTCTTTTATAATCTGTTGTTACATCTGGAAGCATTCATGTAAATATTGTATATATGTTTTTGTGATATTATTAGAAATATTAGTTAGAACTTATTAATATTTTTGTTTTGCTCAAGTTTGTATGGAAAATGGTAAAACAATAAAGATTTATTATTGAAAAAAAAAGAAACTAAGGTCCCTCATAAAATCATCCAAGGCTAACTTCGAAAGAATAATAGCCAAGGATTTGAAAGATAACCACAAGGCCTTCTTTGACTATGTCAAGAATCTAAGTGGCAACTCGCAGATATGCTCTGAGATAGTGCAAAATAGCACAAAATATACTGAACCTACTGATATTGCCAACATACTGGCAGATAGATTCAGTGCAAACTTCACCTCTCTCTCACCATCAAAAGGGACCACAACAATACCGGAAAAGTGTAGTGTCCCGAAAATCACAGAAGCACAGGTGAAAACAGCCCTTTCAAAAGCCAAAAACACAGCATCAATGGGGCCAGATTGTGTCCCAGGCTGCGTCTTGCACGAACTACAGAACGAACTAACCCCCCACCTAAACACGCTGTTCAACCTCAGCCTCTCCATAGGCTACGTGCCCATAGAATGGCGCATAGCAATGGTTATTCCACTCCACAAAGGGGGAGCCACAACTGACCCTGGTAACTATCGCCCCATAAGCCTGACTAGCCTGGTCTGCAAGGCTATGGAGCGCATCATCATGGAACTCATTAACAAAGACATTGGGAATCTCCAAACACTTGACCCAACCCAGTTCGGCTTTATTAAGGGAAGATCATGCCTACTAAACCTGGTTGACTTCTTCGAGACAGTTACCAAGGCCATAGATGAGGGAAAGGTGGTTCACACAGCCTACTTTGATCTCGCCAAGGCGTTTGACACCATCCCTCACTCAGGTATTATAGAAAAACTCACCAGCCTGAACATAAACCCCTACGTCACAAGATGGGTTGCCAACTGGCTTACAGACAGAACTCACATGGTAAGAATAACAGGCTCCAGGTCTGACTCTAAACCAGTCACAAGTGGTGTTCCACAAGGCTCAGTTCAGGGATCCCTACTGTTCGGCATATATTTCTCAGAAGTACAGGCAAACACAGGAGGACTATGGCTAACCAAGTTCGCCGATGACTGCAAACTGGGAGCCATAATTGACTCTCCAGCTGACACAGACATCCTCCAAAAAGGCCTTACTGAGACAGACGCCTGGTGTCACAGTCATGGCCTCAAGCTAAATGCCAAAAAATGCATAGTCATCCCATTTGGGAAAAACAAAATACCCACGAATTACCACATAGGCGGCAGCCCCCTTAATACAGAAGAGGTAATAAGAGATCTGGGGACCCAGGTAGATAGTAATCTCTCCTTTGACAATCATATTGCCAAAGTAGTTAGGAAATCCTTCTTTGTGGCCCATCTAATTACTAAGGGGTTCGCATCTAGAAATAAAGAGGTTATAGTGCCTCTCTACTCATCACTCATTTGACCCATCATAGAGTACAATGCCCCATTTGGGATGTACCTCACAAGACACTTCCAACAGCTTGAAAGACCACAAAAGCACCTCACCAAAAGGATTACTGGCCTCAAACATATGTCCTATGCAGCCCGACTGAAAAAACTCGGGCTTTACTCAGTGGCATATCGCTTACTCATAGGTGATCTCTGCCTGACTTACAAAGCTATGTCCAACTCAGAATTGATGGACATGCTCCACCTAAAGAAGTCCAGGTCACTGCGAGCCATGCGCTCTAGTGAGCTAAACCTCGCCACAACAATAAATAGAACATGCTGGAGGGATAGATTCCTGTCACAGAGACTCCCCATGCTTTGGAACAAAATTCCTATCTACATTAGGCAGAGCCCCTCACTAACACTCTTCAAGAGAAGCCTTGATGAGTGGATGGGTAACAGAAAGTACACCCCTGGGATCACTTCATTGGCTCTGCTTGACAGAGGCTCAGTTAATTAATCAATGGAGTGGCAAAAGCCGACACACTCTGGCTAGGCTTATAAATGCCCTCAGGCAGATAGCCTAGTACCTACCTATGAACCAAATATAGCATAGTGTACACCAGTGTGCCCAGTCCTAAGGAAATATAATGCAGCTAGATGCTGTACGTGATTATAGCTACTTCTTAGCAACCACCCAACTAAATAGTTTGTAGGTATAGCCAAGGTTCTACACTGACAGGAGGTAACACAAGTCTGGTAAGCTCCCATCCCTTTTTGTTTTGGTGAGGGTAATAGAAATATGCATTCAGATCTGCTAATTCCATCTTCTTTCATTATCATTGGCTATGTATGACTGCCATCTCTGTTCTGTACTATGTGCCACAGAAACTTTGGTTTATTATGCGGTTTTGCTGCTAGGAAAGAAGGCTGTTATCTGGATACTTAATCCTTCTTTTCCTAGTCAAGTATCAAACCCACGTGTCCTCCATCATAGTCAGTAAGCCTAATCACTGTGTTGACAGGCATAAACTTCTGTTAATATAACATAAAGTGTTAAATCTATGATGTGCTATTTAAGATTCATACACATGGCCCTATGCAACACATATAACCTGAAATCGTTTTTGAATCATTAAGAAAGAGATATATGAGCCTTTGAGATCTTACCAATTGAAAAATGTATGCATACCCTGTGACAAACTTCATTTTCCTGGATGACAGCAAACAGGTCATTTTGCAATTTTTACTTTTTTCTTATATTTTTGAGTGCCAGATAAGAATATTGGGTGGCCTGACTACATTAACTTAATCATATGATTGATCATTTGTTTATTTATTTGGCTATGTTAAACAGGATTGCCTAACTAGTTTATTGTAGGAAAACTCAAATGGCAAGTGCATAGAAACAAAGGTAAGATATGCATACATAGAAATGGATAAACATTTTTAACATAGAATGACAAAACTAGTTTATATTACGTAATCAGATATGCACATATATGAATGTAGGGTGGGAACAAGTACCTATTTAAAACAAAATTTATAGTACAAAGTAATTTTTTATTGCAAGTGTATGAATATGAAAGCATGGATAGTAGGTAGGGATAATAAAAATAGACAATACTAGAGCATTAACACATAAACCAGGTGGATGGAATTTGAAGAGGAAGGATTGTAGATGAAATGACATTACAAAGGTCTTAAAGGCACTAACTCATGGCAAATATTACTATGGCATGGTGGTGGTCCATGCAGCAGTGAATGACTTGAGATGTAAAAAGGAGAAATATGTGGAAAGACATATCAGAACTTTCTAGGCATGTTACAAAAACAGGTAAGTCAATAGTCCTGAGTGGAATCCTTCCTTCATTTCAAATGATACCTAGATACAAAAAAAGCTAATTGGCTTCAATAGCTGGTTAAATAGGTGGTCTCATTCCATGGGGATCCAGTTTGTGTCAGCATTGGATAGGATGAGATGCTCAACAGTCCAGCTTGCTTAACGAAGGATGGCCTGCCCTTCTCATTTCAAGGCTTTCTAATACTGGATAAAGCCTTTGATGTTCCCCTACTATTTTTTTAGGCAGAGTTCAGTTAATGAACATTTCAACCAACACAGATAATTATGGACCTCTCAGACTAACAAACCTCATCTGCAAAGTCATGGAATGTGTTATAGGTGACCTCATAAAAGCGTAATATCAAGAATTATGTTAGATTTGACCCATAATAGTTTGGCTTTGTGATGGTTACGCCCTGCCAATTTAAACTGGAGGAGGCTGCAAACTGACCTGGCTAAATTCTTCAAAACCATTCACCATGCTGGCATCACACAAAAGCTAAATGCTTTAAAAATTAACTTGTTTGTGGTAAAATGGATAGCAAACTGGCTGAAAGACAGAACCTACACAGTGACAGTTGCAGATGCCTCATCAGAAAGTATAAAAATGATCAGCAGTCTCTTAAGGCTCAGTGTTGGGACTTCTTCTTTTTGGTATTTACTTTTCAGATCTCCAGGCAGAGTGCCAAGACCTCTAGATACAAAGTATGCAGACAAATGCAAACTGGGGATTGTTGTTAAGTCACCTTATACCACACACACCTTTTAGAATGAATTCTCTGTGGTAAACTCTGTGTATGCTAAAATGGACTCAAACTAAATGCTAAAAATGTGGTATCACTTTTGTTAGTCAGATCTTTCCCGTATTATACTGTATAGACAATGCACCACTGCAAAACAAAAATGTAGTGAGGGACCTATAAACTTAGGTTAATAGCTGCTTCTCTTTTCACCATCATGTGACAATAGATATCAGGAAATCCTTGTATATTTAGCTCAGCTAATTGCCACTGGAAAATCATCATGGTCTAAAGAGGCAATCACTTCCATATAATCAGAATTGAACCGGCCAATGACTTGAGTACAAGTCCCCGTCATGGTATAAGACACTAGAAAGTCCCCAAAAGTTTCCTATACAAAAAAGATTGCAGGCCTAAAGTCCCTGAGGTACCAAGCGATCTTGGAGCACTATCTCTTTATTCTGTGTCTTATAGACTTTTGAGCGGAGGTCTCAGTTTAGCAATGCCATAAGAGATCCAGTTGTCCTGGGCTTCCTGTCCAGTATCTATACCAATACTAGAACTAGGGACCTAAATCTTTACTAAAAGGGAAATAAAACACAGTGCAGGGACAGGTTTATAAACCAGCTCCTCTCAAACCTCTGGGATAACTTATTCTGCATGTTAAGCAGTGCTACCTACTATCTTCCCTTAAGCATAAACTTGATGGGTATCCAAAATTTTACCCTGAGACTGATGTGCCTCTCCTTGAGAAAGGTGTGGCCTGAGGCAGGGTAAGGCAAGGCATGAATGGGTACAAGAGTTAGTGGCCATGGAAAATCTATGATTCTATAACCCACTGTTAAGCTGCAGGCTTCCTCATCGAGGGAGACCCTTCTGATAAATGGTCATACTGAGACATTGCCACCAGAGTCATGAACAGTTTGAATGCAAAGCACAAGGTGAAAACAAATTGCCTGAATAAGTAGTAGAAGGAAATTGTACCAAGATAAGAAAGAGAACAAAAAAGAATAAAGGAGAAATCATCTCTTCCTAATTTCATATCATTATTTGGGAAATTTAAGGCTGCACATGAAGTGGTACTAATTGTACATGCTGTATACTAGAACTTTGCCAAGACGTTTTACACAATTCTCCCCACAATTATTTTATATGTAATTTTAGTCAACTAAATGTTAATAGTTATATTGTCCAATGAGGTCATAATTCTACAAGGGGAAAAAAACAGCAGAAGTGAAAAGTAGCTTATTTATCAAGGACTACCAAGTGCCAAGTGGAGCCAGTTATTTATTTATACTGGGACAGCACTTATTCAGCCTTTTTTTTTTCTGATGTAACTATAGATAAAGATCTGTGATTAGCAAATATGCAGATGACTGCATATTATTAGTTAACACTGCATCTGCATAGAATGCAAAAGCACTGTAGGATTGTGTTAGACACTTAAATGTAGTATTGTCACATGTGGGGAAAAAGATACACATTTCAAAGACAAAATTGATACATACTATATGTACTCTATATACTTAACCAATCTGCCCAGTAGTAAAATGTAACAGTGCTTCCTATAATATAAAAACAAGACTTTTAACACAACTTGATAAAGTTCAGAGACTCATAACTAAGAAAATGGAAGGGTTAGCAAATTTTATATATATAATTTTAAGACCTGTGCTAAGAATGTATAATGAGTGGGAATGGTACAAGGTTTTTGTAACTTGTTATTAAGAATAATCATAAATAACAGAAAAAAGCATAATATCTTCATTATGCAGTGACTTCCAGAGCTGCGGAATAAATTGCTATGCAGAAAAGGATAAGCTTATTACTATCAGTCATCAGAAACAATCTGTACAAGTATATGGGTATTACAATAGTGCATAGGATAAAGGCAGTCAGTCTTCGTGAAGGCAAGTAAATTTTAAGGATGGCACCTATACCCATGAATCTAAGTTTGTGTGGTTGTTCTATATGGCTAAGAAAGAAAAATACTGCCTTTTGTTCATGACTTAGAAAGTTGTCTTTTGGAATGTTTTGAATAACTGCCCTATTCCCTTATTCAGTTTGTACACCTCCTTCCCCATTGTCTAAATAATTAAATCCTGTTTTCCTAAAGGTGTTGGTCATAGCTGCCAGGAAAGCAGTTGCAGAATGTTTGCTGCCTTGGTGAGCCATCCTCTTCTGTCCCTTCTGCCAGGGTTATTACTAATGATTATCATTTTCTCTTACATGTACTGCTCCACTTTGGGTATATTTTGTATTTAGTGTATTGTATGCATTTTCTACTTTTCCATCTGTTTTATGTTATTTTCTAATGGGTTGAGTCTGGAATAGATCCGTTCTCTTTCCTAATTAACAAACCTAAATTAATAAATAGAAAATTGACATGAAAGGATTACATATGCTGGGAAGAGGAGACAGGTGGTGGTCCAAGCAGATTCACAGGGCAGAGGAAAGGACAGATTTAGATTTGATACAATGTCATAAACCTCATTCAAGAGATCTTCTTCTCAACATTAACCCACAAACTGCTCCCTGAATGTCAAAAACCTATCACATCTTTCACATGCCTTCATACCTTCTTTCTAGATGAGTTTGGATTGAGTAAGTTTATAAATGTATGAACTTGCTCAGCAAGTCTTCAGTTGGAGGCTATGGCAATACATGGGGGAAGGGGGGCTGTGCCATTTAGCTATATTCTGCTAATTACAGTTCATGGTTATAGGATAGTGAGAGGTCACAATGTAAGACTACTAAGGAATGGACTACTAAACCTACATAATTTGTCTAGTAAAGTTCTTTGGTGGGGTAATGGGATACCATCTCTTTGGAAATGGCAGCATCTGAAGAAATCCACATCCCCCGTAGTGCTTGTTAACTTGGGGTGATCAGTAACTGCAAAGCATTATACTGAATCATCAGAACTGTATATTAGGATTATATGAGTAGATGGCTGAGTCTCCAGATCTACCAGATCACAAAGAAATATTCTGTATTTGGGCCAGGGATGAACTGTCAACTTGGAGGATGCCATTTTTCCTAAGACTGGAACAGTGCACATTGGAAAGGTAGGGCTGGATATCAATAGATTGAAAACCATTCTACCTTGCTTTCAAAGCTGGTTTGCAAATTGAGCTGAAATGTTATTAACAGCAACACTTCATTTGAACAGATACATTTTATTTTTATCTTGGTTTGTTCATTAGTTAAGTGGAGTAGGTAGACTGACCCAGGTGAACAATTTTAAACCACAACCCAGGTTACAAGTAAACTGGTTTGCTGTATTTACCATGTCTAAAACTGCACTGGACAGGGGAGAGTGATGATTACTGGGATGTGATAGCACCCTCTTATCTCCTGCCAACTTATACAACATATCTGCTGGCTCTGTGCCACAGAGAGCTGGAGTTCTGACAGTGACCCAGCTGACCAGGCTTTGAGTAGCAGACTGGACAGTGGAGTTACCCAGCCATAGAGGAAGAGGCATGAAAAGCTCTGACTGCCTGCCTTTCCTGAGAAGGGCTTTAGAAGTATGCCACCCCACTTTTCCCATTAGTGACTCTCTAATGGAGTGGAGACTGGAAACTAATGGAAGTTATTGCTCAAGATGATATGGTGGGAATGCGGGAAGGTCCCCAAAAATCATGTGCAGTGATATCCCATTTGTGAGTCTAACTTGTTTGAAAACACATCTGTGGTGCATTAATTCCTTAAGCTCATCTGATGTAGTAAACGCTAGAATAAACTGTGATGATTGTTAAAGGTGGATTTATGCTTGCTCAGGGCTCTAATCTTGATACCTCTTGTAGTGATAAGGAACTCAGAAAAGCTCATTATTATCTCCCATACTGCCTTGCACTACTTAAAGGATCCCTAAGTGCCTGCATTTGAGGAATAAGGATTTGAAGGCTTCCAGATTTGCTGGGGCTGTTGGGTTTTTCCACCATGTTGCTAAAATCAGAGAGAATATAGTGTTTCTGAGTTATCTGGCTCTTCAGTATTTTCTTCATAAGTGATACAATGCCAGAGATAAGTACAACATCAATTCTAATACCTGTAGCCAAAATGGTAAGACCTTCAGTGGCTACTGGTCTCTATTATTATCTTTCGCCTTCATCACACTGCAGGAAAAGATCATATGTTACCAGGTCAGACACTACTTTTATGCCTTTAATGTGCTTATAATTTTTTTTTCTTTGTGGCGTTATTCTCTGCCTTATAAACACTTATGATCCTGTGAATCAAAACTTCAAGATTTTAAAGCTCATCTTGAGAGTTTTTTTTTTTTGATCCAGCTATGAGTTGGCTAAAAAAAGACTACACATTGATTTGTACTCAGAATAAAGTTTCTTGCTCAGTGTCATTGTGAAGTAGATCCTATTCATGTGCTCCCACTTCAGATATGTATGCTGTTTGTACGGTGCATTAGTCATACACGTAAATGAGGCATGTATCGTTATGATATGGTTGTGCTGGTCAGCGGTACTAACAGTAACACCAGACTTCGCACCAAACTGAATCAGCAAACCAGGAAATGACACACGCTGGAAAGCCCGGTAGAGCAAAAACGGAGCCTCTACACCAGTATAGGGATATTTAAAAATTTTCAACTTTTAATCTCCAAATCAGTCGCCCACTGATAGCAATAAAACAGAAAAACCAAGTAAACGTGAAACGCTACATGCGTTTTTCGTTCCACTTAGTAGTCGAACTTCTTCAGACAAAAAACTTTGTTCAAATGAATCTTTTAAATACATACATATGCTGGTAATTACCATAATTGATTTACCAATGATATTTTAAAGTGCTAGTGCTACAAATATAGTGTCATGAATTGCAGGTTTATAACAATGTTGCTTAAAAACCAAATTATAAAACCGTCATAAAGACCAAGTCATAAAAAACAAAGTCATAAAAAAGTTTGAATCATAAAACAAATCATAAAAAAGGTTCTGGCTGTTTACATTAATTCATTGCACTGTGTTTGACTATACAGTAAATTAATTATACAAATACATATCTAAAAGTACCTAAAAACTTATCTGGTATGTCCTTTGTCTACAAACAAATACACTATTGTGAATTCATATTTTGTTACATGGACTGTACATGTTATGATATATGTAAAAAACTATTATGTTATTCGTGTACAATTATGTATGTGTGACTATCCTCTTTTAAAATTTAATTTTTACTAACCTATATTTAAGGTAAGAATAACTGCACAATTCCAGTCCAGTTTTCAAAGCCTTACTTATATATTGTATAAGGTTCTTCTATAAATATTCAATTTACAGGACTAAGAAAACCTGGGTGATGTATTTAACTCTAACATTATCTCATAAGGTTTTTTAGTTTTAAAATACATGCTATAGAACATGTCTCATTAATACCTGGCCTATTACAAGCAGCTAACCGTAGCTGCCAAGCAAGCTCTTTTTTCTCCAATTCCAGTTTTAAGAAATTTTCATTCGTACAATTATTGTCTATAGAATACCTATTTATTCCATCGATAATCATAAAAGAAAAAGAGTGACCATGGTTGTTACTAACGTGTCTAGCTAAAGCATTTTCTTCTTTAGATTTTGTGATTGCGTATAAATGTTCGTATATTCGATCACGCAATCGTCTGTCCGTCTTACCAACATAGAAAGACGGACATTGTGTGCATTGTGCCAAGTAGACTATACCTTTAGAGTTACAGGTAAACGACCCTTTTACATGGTACACTACTGATCTTATTGTAAATGAGTTTGATGTTAAAATATACTTACAATATTTACATAACCCACATTTCTTAATTCCTCCTCCTATTCTTGGCTTAACAATTTTTGTTTCCAATAGCTTTTTCATGTTTGTCCCCCTCCGGTATGTTATTACAGGGTGGAAATTTAGTATTTTAGAAATATTATTGTCCAGTGAAAGGTAACACCAGTATTTCCTTACTGTTTTACCTATATCAATTGCTTCCAAACAATATGTAAATGTGAAAGCAGTTGAAAAGTTACTATGCTCCCCTTTATTTGTCAGGCTACTCTCCATAGTTGTTATTTCTGAGTGTTCATGTTCTGAGTGAATTGTAGACAATTCGTCTACAATTATATTAAAACTAGATTTACTATTATTTCTATCATCCTTCAAAAGGGGCAAGTAAACACCTGAATATCTTTTTTCCTTAACTTCATGGAAAATATTGTCCAGAAATGGTTTAGGGTAGGCCCTCTTTAAAAACATGTTATATAATAGATCGCATTCGTCTTCAAATTCACTTTCTAGTGTGGTCATCCTCGCTGCCCTGACTAGTTGCCCTTTTACGACAGCTTTTTTCTGAAAAGGAGGATGCATACTAGTAAAGTGAAGAAAACTATTAGAATAAGTGGCCTTCCTAAAGATTTTTGCTGTAAACATACCTCTATCTTTCTTCAATTCCACATCCAAAAAACTGATGGATTTCTCTTGAAAGTTATAAGTAAACTTCAAGAAGGATGTTGTTGAATTTAGAAACTCTACGAACTGGTCCGCTTCATTTTTATTACCCTTAAATAAAATGAAGATGTCATCCAAAAATCGTCTGTAACTACAGCACATTTCTTTCCAATGACTACTGAAAATGGAGTTGTTTTCCCAGTGGGCTAGGACCAAGTTCGCAAAACTAGATCCTACAGGAGAGCCCATTGCTACTCCAATTTCCTGCACAAATAAGTTTCCTTCAAATGACACAAAGTTGTTTCTTAGAATAATGTCTAATAGCTGTTCTATTAGTAGGCAGTCATTATTATCAGCTCCTTTTGTCCTAATAAAATCCACAACCCATTCAGTCCCTAGATCATGTGGGATACATGAATATAAATTTACTATGTCAATTGTTAGAAAATTAATTTTTTCGTCATATTTAATAGTTTCCATGTGTTGTAAAAAAATCCCATGAGTCTTTAAGTATTTGCTGTTCTGCTTTTACATATTCTTTTAACAAGTTATCCACTAATTTGGCACATGGATAAGTGACAGACTGTCTTGCATCTACCAGTGACCTAAAAGGTGGATTAGTAACACTTTTTTTTCAAATGATGAACATTTATGTGAGAATGAATTTAGGCAAATCTTAAAAAATTCAAATTTTAATATATCATTGGAAGAAAAAGCTTTATTAGATCTGCTAAGGGAACTACCTATTAGATTCATGAAGCCTGATAAGGGTGGTGGCTTGGTGGTATTTTATAAGAACGATTATTCTAACACTATGCTTAAATTGCTAGAAAGTAACACCTACAAGCCAGTGAGTAGAAATGAAATGAACCAAGCACATCATAGAATCAAAATGTTTCTAAGTGACTTGTATACAGATGAGTTACTAACAAAAGAACAGTATGATTATGTAACTATGTTGGCCCCGAGGATCCCAAAGATATTTGGGATACCGAAATTGCATAAAAGTGTTACTAATCCACCTTTTAGGTCACTGGTAGATGCAAGACAGTCTGTCACTTATCCATGTGCCAAATTAGTGGATAACTTGTTAAAAGAATATGTAAAAGCAGAACAGCAAATACTTAAAGACTCATGGGATTTTTTTACAACACATGGAAACTATTAAATATGACGAAAAAATTAATTTTCTAACAATTGACATAGTAAATTTATATTCATGTATCCCACATGATCTAGGGACTGAATGGGTTGTGGATTTTATTAGGACAAAAGGAGCTGATAATAATGACTGCCTACTAATAGAACAGCTATTAGACATTATTCTAAGAAACAACTTTGTGTCATTTGAAGGAAATTTATTTGTGCAGGAAATTGGAGTAGCAATGGGCTCTCCTGTAGGATCTAGTTTTGCGAACTTGGTCCTAGCCCACTGGGAAAACAACTCCATTTTCAGTAGTCATTGGAAAGAAATGTGCTGTAGTTACAGACGATTTTTGGATGACATCTTCATTTTATTTAAGGGTAATAAAAATGAAGCGGACCAGTTCGTAGAGTTTCTAAATTCAACAACATCCTTCTTGAAGTTTACTTATAACTTTCAAGAGAAATCCATCAGTTTTTTGGATGTGGAATTGAAGAAAGATAGAGGTATGTTTACAGCAAAAATCTTTAGGAAGGCCACTTATTCTAATAGTTTTCTTCACTTTACTAGTATGCATCCTCCTTTTCAGAAAAAAGCTGTCGTAAAAGGGCAACTAGTCAGGGCAGCGAGGATGACCACACTAGAAAGTGAATTTGAAGACGAATGCGATCTATTATATAACATGTTTTTAAAGAGGGCCTACCCTAAACCATTTCTGGACAATATTTTCCATGAAGTTAAGGAAAAAAGATATTCAGGTGTTTACTTGCCCCTTTTGAAGGATGATAGAAATAATAGTAAATCTAGTTTTAATATAATTGTAGACGAATTGTCTTCAATTCACTCAGAACATGAACACTCAGAAATAACAACTATGGAGAGTAGCCTGACAAATAAAGGGGAGCATAGTAACTTTTCAACTGCTTTCACATTTACATATTGTTTGGAAGCAATTGATATAGGTAAAACAGTAAGGAAATACTGGTGTTACCTTTCACTGGACAATAATATTTCTAAAATACTAAATTTCCACCCTGTAATAACATACCGGAGGGGGACAAACATGAAAAAGCTATTGGAAACAAAAATTGTTAAGCCAAGAATAGGAGGAGGAATTAAGAAATGTGGGTTATGTAAATATTGTAAGTATATTTTAACATCAAACTCATTTACAATAAGATCAGTAGTGTACCATGTAAAAGGGTCGTTTACCTGTAACTCTAAAGGTATAGTCTACTTGGCACAATGCACACAATGTCCGTCTTTCTATGTTGGTAAGACGGACAGACGATTGCGTGATCGAATATACCTAACATTTATACGCAATCACAAAATCTAAAGAAGAAAATGCTTTAGCTAGACACGTTAGTAACAACCATGGTCACTCTTTTTCTTTTATGATTATCGATGGAATAAATAGGTATTCTATAGACAATAATTGTACGAATGAAAATTTCTTAAAACTGGAATTGGAGAAAAAAGAGCTTGCTTGGCAGCTACGGTTAGCTGCTTGTAATAGGCCAGGTATTAATGAGACATGTTCTATAGCATGTATTTTAAAACTTAAAAACCTTATGAGATAATGTTGGAGTTAAATACATCACCCAGGTTTTCTTAGTCCTGTAAATTGAATATTTATAGAAGAACCTTATACAATATATAAGTAAGGCTTTGAAAACTGGACTGGAATTGTGCAGTTATTCTTACCTTAAATATAGGTTAGTAAAAATTAAATTTTAAAAGAGGATAGTCACACATACATAATTGTACACGAATAACATAATAGTTTTTTACATATATCATAACATGTACAGTCCATGTAACAAAATATGAATTCACAATAGTGTATTTGTTTGTAGACAAAGGACATACCAGATAACAAGTTTTTAGGTACTTTTAGATATGTATTTGTATAATTAATTTACTGTATAGTCAAACACAGTGCAATGAATTAATGTAAACAGCCAGAACCTTTTTTATGATTTGTTTTATGATTCAAACTTTTTTATGACTTTGTTTTTTATGACTTGGTCTTTATGACGGTTTTATAATTTGGTTTTTAAGCAACATTGTTATAAACCTGCAATTCATGACACTATATTTGTAGCACTAGCACTTTAAAATATCATTGGTAAATCAATTATGGTAATTACCAGCATATGTATGTATTTAAAAGATTCATTTGAACAAAGTTTTTTGTCTGAAGAAGTTCGACTACTAAGTGGAACGAAAAACGCATGTAGCGTTTCACGTTTACTTGGTTTTTCTGTTTTATTGCTATCAGTGGGCGACTGATTTGGAGATTAAAAGTTGAAAATTTTTAAAAATCCCTATACTGGTGTAGTAACACCAGACTAAACAGAAGTGAAGTTCATTGAATAAACCCCAGATAAATACTGTTAAAGGAGAAGCTGAGCTGTATGCTGTTACTAAGTTACCTTAGTCAACATAATAATTTCAGGTGCACATGGAGATGAGCAATAGCAGGAAAATGGTATGACTGCAGTGAATGTATGTAGGTACAGCTGCAGCCTTTGTGTAATGTGTGACTCAGTGAGCAGGAAGAGGAGTTAACTGGTATCTGCTTTGCGTTTATCTGAGCTTTACAGACCGTGTGATTTGTTATATTTTTATACATGGATCAGTGAGAACAACCCTGTGTGCTGTCATTTTTTAATAATTGTGTTCTGGTATTTTGATTCAGATTAATGTGCTTCAAACTACTTTGTTTTTGTTTTGCTGGTGCCCATTAACACAACTACCAGTTGCTTAGAATCTGTATAGGAGTACAAGTCTCATCCGACTCCTAGAACAGCCCTGAGAACAGGCACTGCTGTATCAGATAAGTAGATTATCTCATCTTTCTTCCATATCTCACACACACACACACACACACACACACACACACACACACACACACACACACACACACACACACACACACACACACACACACACACACACACACACACACACACACACACACACACACACACATACACACTGTACGCACAACTAAGGATAATTTAGATTTTGACAGTCTACCTACTGTATGTCTTTGGGATGTAGAAACAAATCAGATCACCTGAAGAAAACCCACCGGAACACAGGGATGGCATGCAGACTCCATGCAAAAGAATCAAACAATGGGACCTCTTGCTGTGAGATGACAAAGTTGCTCACTGTGGCACCCAGTTACTTAGAATACTAGTCATTAAAATGTCCTGATTAGTAGCTGTTAAGGTAAATTTTCTATTTTGTTCTAATGAGTAATTATCCACTTTTCTGATGGAGTAAAAGTCCTGGACAACATTATATATCCTTCCACTAATTTTACCTCAGCGTTAAACCTGAGAACCACTCTTCTGTTTCTGCTCTTCATACCATCCTGATTGCTCTGTCTCTTTCTACCCCAAGCCTGCCTTCCTTAACTTAATAACTATTCCATCTCTAGCTTTCCTGAATTCTGCTTCCTCTTGTGACCCTTATCTCTTCCCACATAATTACATATACACATTTCCCTTATCCCATCTTACTGCCTTCCTGTTTATCCTACATCTAAGGCCATCTCAAAACTCCTGCATCAATGATGTGCAACTGTCATTTACCTCTAAGCTGGTATACATACCAAACATGCACTGTGTTTGTCTGTACTGATTTGCTGTCCATTATTTGCTGTAATGTAATATCTTGTACTATTCCTCAAATTCTGTCAACTGTAATGCATTTAAAGGCTTTGTCCTCCTGTCACTGTACATGTGCATGTACCCCCTCTGGAAATGGGCCTTACTAAGTAGTGTTAACCTGGTCAACAAAATGGTAATAAATACATAAATTCAATAATCATTACCATTCTTGCCCTGAAATCATCACACAATACAGAACTACTACACCATGCTTAACAAAATTAATACATTTGTTTTGCTCCCAAAAGCCATCTGTACATCACTGCCCTCTCTTGAAGCTGGAATGGCTTCCTATTACTAGTCTCTTGTTTTTGTTTTTAGACCTGATACTAAAACTTCTTCACTTGGGTTACCACCCACTTTTTGCCAACAAACTAAATATTGCATTCTCTGGGTACCCTATAGAATCACACAACCAAGATGTGCTAACATTGATTAGACTACCCTTCTGCTTGGCAATAAGTGATGAGGATTTCCTAATGACCACGCCTGCTTCATGGAACCTCTTGCCTAATTATAACAGAGTTAAGGAAAGACTAGGGGACTCAGAGCCAAACACTTGGCACAATGAAAGCGGAATGTGAATACTTGTATTACATTTTATTAGTTTCTCCCTACCAAAAGCTGTAGTTACCATGGAGTTGGTGACAGAAAGTATCAGAGATGTAGGTGTGTGTGTGTGTGTGTGTGTGTGTGTGTGTGTGTGTGTGTGTGTGTGTGTGTGAGGGGGGGTCTAAAATTGTGTATTGTAAATATTTTCCATCTTTATATTTGTCAGTTTTCGACTACCGTGTCCATGTGGGAAAAATGTTGTTGGCTATATTTCCTAATTGCAAGTTCCTGCTGATATATAACATATCTACAGATTGTCTGTGCGGATTCAAAGAAAACAAGGGTTTGAAAGCATCTTACAAACTGCAATAAGTTAATAGTTAGCCAAGCCATCATAGTCAAATGTTGAACTACATGTAAGGAGTCGCAACAAAGGACTGTTACACAGGTAGAGAAAATAATGAAAAAAACACCTACAATGATATCATTTAATCTTGTTTAAATAAGATAAGAGAAAGCAATGAAACATGTAAATTACTTCCTTTTACTGTTCTATAGCAGAAATGTAGATGACCATGTCAATTAACTTAAAAAAAAACACAGTGCAGATATTGGGACCAAGGTGCATTATTGTAAAGCATCCTCAAACTGAAAAGACCTGCATTCGTATCAACCACCTGTGAGAATTCATTCAGCAATCTGGCTCCTGATTCCTCTTACCAAAATTATTGTTACAGAAAGATTACCAAAGTTTAGAAACAATTAAAACAACATCCAAAATACTTTAAATGTACTTGGTTTAAAGATTCAGGATAATTAGAATTTTTTGGTGATATTAGTGATTAATTATGCTTTACTGACCACTATAGCTCTACCTCTTTTATCTAAAGGGACAGGTGGACACCTGTAACTTTTCAGTTCTCACTCATAGCACTGTTTCTCTCTAAGTAATGTGTGTCATTGACTGAGATGACTATTGTACTAGTTTGCATATTGCTGCATTTGTTCTGTATATGGCTAAACTGAGATGTATGTTTGCATGTCAAACTCCTATTTCTCCATACTTGATATGTATAATTGATTGAATATGCACATGTTTTGTCCATGTAACCTGTTGTTCTTAATCTGTATTTGCAGTGTGGCCCAGATTTGTGGTTGAAAAATGTCATGTACTAGCCCACCAATCCATTTATGAAACATACAAGCAAACAAAGCTCACTTTTATTTGAAGATATATCTGCCCATTGCTGAATGAAATGCATTTTCTAATGAGAAAACATTTGAAGCTACTCCGTAGCATACTGCATTCTTAAAGATCACAAAGTATTTTTTTGCTGTTTCCAAAAGCACATTTTACTTAAATGTTTATGACAGCTCAACATAATTTATTATATCAGTTTTCAGACTCTGTTTCTGTCTCTCCCTTGTACCTTCTCCAAAAGGATATAACTTACAGAAAAGAGTACTATATTGCTCATTCCAACAAACACTGTGAAAATGATGTAACCTTCACCTCAGCAATCATTCGGTGTATATATTATTTAATCACATCAGGACTGCAGAATCCCAGTTTTGCCCTGTAGCCTCTGAGAGGGGGAAATACATTGTCCTGCCCTTATTCTCTCCTGCTTTCTTCCACTTCTCTCAATATTCTACTTATTGCTAGCAGAGGGGACAACAGCAACAAAGTGAGGGTGATACATAGGTGACAGTCTATTATGCCTGAATTAATGTGAGTTTTTAAAGGGCTTACTAAACAAAGAAAAGTAATTTCACGGTGCTGTGATCAGTATTAATTCAGGCTTTTCAGATTGCTACAAATCCTGGACTGCTGGCAGACTGCCAGTGTGCAGAGCTCAGGGCTGGTTAAATCAGTTCAGCAAGAAGCAGTGCAGCTGAAGGCCCTTTAAGCAGGTGATGTTAAAGCTGTGCTTCATAATGCAATAAAACGTTGTGCATGCCAAGCCAGCTTTGTGGCATAGAGACTTTGTCTCTGAATGCTCACTTCTCTGTTTGGGGCTATTTAGATGGAAAAGGCATGTGTGCAGAAGCACGCACACTTACACAAGGTCCAACTCTGCTGGTACTACACTGGGCTTTCTGGTCACTGGGGAGGTCATGCAAAGTATCTACTAACTATCACTGGATAGCACACAAAGTTTCCAGCTCTCCTCTCCCTCGCCCACTGCACTAAAGCACCAATTGTAAAAGAAACAAAAGGCCTCTAGTGGATGAGGCTTGAAAGCTTCAACATGATGAGAGCTTTGTTTTAAGAAAGTAGTTGGGACAGCAGCCAAAAAAAGCCTCCCATTGTATACCCTTATAACAGACACATACACTGAACCACCCTTTACAAATTCTGTGCAACATACGGAAGTTCAAAATATTCTGAAACCACAGCTATAAGAGCAACCATCCCTGCTGCACCCTTGACAAACCTGCCATATAATTATTTTTCACTCTAACATTCTAAGGTTATAGCATTGGAGATTATCGGAATGTGTAATTTACAGGTGAATCAAAGCATGACAGTAATTTCTAAATTTGTGTGACCTGTGAATGCAAATAAGTAATAGGGTAGTGGAGACACAGCCCCCGACATGGAGTTGCACAGGGTTTTCCTGTCTCTATATACACTGTTATATGAAAGCTGCATTCAGTACTGTATTTTCAGGCTCAGATGTAGAGTTTTTAAGGATTCTGTACTTTGGGAATGTTTATTTTTCTCATTGCCTCTTTGTCTCAGTATATTAAAATTCATTGAATGCTCCTTCATTCAGATTTGTGAGGGGAATCCAGGAAAAAAAAAAGTTTGTGGTGAGAAAAATTTGAAGCTCAGATGGAATATTTTTTAATGCTTGTAGTATGTTCAACAGCAACAAACGGTGATGTTTAATTTTCAGTAGCAAGAGTTGTTCATCTTTCTCTATATATCCAGCCATTAGATTCTAAATCTATTTATAAAAAGCTGTTTGAAGAATGAATATATATTTTTTCTCACTAATAGGGAAAATCTTTTATTAATTGCTGATCTTAAATGGATTTTTTTATTAATTGCTGATCTTGATTCACTGTATTATTTTTTGTAATAATCATACAGAGTTAAGACAAGACTCCTTGAGTTATCAACGAGAAAGAACAGACTCAGGTTGCTATTGACAGAGCCATGGAGTTTTACTCTCCTGAGCTTTACAGCTCCTGATAGCTAATCCTTTCATGCATCAGGGTACTTCTATGTTCCTTCTTTGGGCTTTAGCATATACAGAAATCCCTTTGAAGATGGTACAAACTGCATTTTAAGTACGCTGCTGTATTTGTCAGTGAACAATGATTGGATTGACATGAATCATTTATAAGCAAAACTACATGCAGTTTTGTTTAATTCCGGTGGCTAATCTCATGGTACGAACACAATAATTACCTTGTTGTTGTTTGTCGTAATTTAGCAAATGCAGTGAGACAGTACCATGTGTAGGTACTGTTACAGTTGTTTTCTTATATTCTTTTTACTGTTCTGCCATTACCATCCTTTCAGTTACCTTGGGGGAGGAGTTCTAATTTATATACACATGGTGTATCATAGACTGACGATAGTCATATCTGATGCAATTCAATATAAATGTATAAACACACATATATACATTTAGAAGGCATTTGGCTATTTGAATGAAGAGTTAGCAAACTATAAATGTTTGTTCGCCTCTTCATACTTCTTTGCAGGACAACTACTTTAATTTGCATTCTTTTTCAGTATATTATGAAAGTATATGAACTTCATGGGTAGAAACCAAGAAACGTAACTGCAGGAGTTTGCTACTTCTGTGAAGCAATAGCAACTTCATTTGCTAGAGTAAATGGCTTGAGAGTGAAGATCACCTACCTCTGTAGGAAAAAAAAAACTAAAAGGCTGTAAGTTAAAATATATGCATAGTTATAATTTGTTCAAGGTTTGTGAGGTAGGTAGTTGAAGTTTCTGAATTTAGAAATGCTATTCTGAAAAATTGTGTTCCAAATTTCTAGAATTTGACTGATATTGTATCATATGCTACAAGTTCTCAAACTGTCATATGGAACCTCCTTCAGATCTAAGGAAAGTCCATCTGCCTCCCCCAGATATAAGAAAATACCTTGGGCCTCCCCATAGGAAAAGTCACAGAAGTAGAATGTTCACTAACCTACAATGACAAACATATACACTTAAAATAATTAATAGTACATTATTACAAGTATATTATTATTTTGTTATTACTGAATTGCAATCAATCACAGATATTCATTTAGTCTAACGTTTCTGCATGTAGCACGTTCCCCTTAAAATTAATGCCACTAGTTAAAATTTTAAGTACACAACATTTTCAAACTTGTCTGGCCTATCTATCGAGGCTTGTCTCACCAATTTAATAGCCAGCTTCCACATTAGTTCTGGTACACTGTGGTTATGAATGTGAACCTTAAAAACCTTCAGTGGATGTTTAAAAAATGAAAGAGCTGTTGAATATGTAGTCAGTTTATAAATAAATTAAGAAATAAATTATAAATGTATTTCTAGTTCAGTTTTTAATGCACTGCTAGCCAGATTTTATTTTAGGCCTCTGACATTTAAACAACTTAAAGTTTTATTGTTATTTTGGTAGATGTTCATATCCATCTCACGATTTATGACAATCATTACAAAACCCATAGTTTTTCAAAAAACTCATCCATTAAAACACAATGCACAATGGGCATTATCATGTGTTTTCTAATGTATTGACAAAATACGTGATGTAAAGCATTTTATCTTTTGGGGATATTCGACATTAGATGATTAGATGTTAACTACAATTTGCTTTGTTTCTTGATTGACAGCTTTCTAAAACAGGAACCAAACATGTTGTACCTTGAAGTGCAGCTTATGACGGTAAGTCAACTATCTGCCTGTGGATAAGTTAGTTAAGCATTTATGCCATGCATGCTGAGTGTCTACCACTCAAGAAGTGTATTTATTACCTGGTCTTAATTTACCCCAGTAGTTTACTGTTGTGTAATAAGTTGAGACAGAGTAACACTATGATGTGATCTTCCCTGTAAATCTGCATTGCCTTAAGAATCAAATTCAGCTACTCTGCATAATACGTGGATGTAGGAATACTGGAGGAAAAATCTGAATATAGTGTGTGTGTATAGTAAAACTGGACATGGCCTAAAAGCTACTGTACTGTTTATAATATAGACATTACTAAATGTTGGTACTTCTAATGATGTAAGCTGTTGCTTGTTTAGAAATTAGGGTTCCTGACAAAGAGCACAACTCTGCAAATAACTTGAGCTCTTCTTACTGGATTTTGCACTTCTTTAAAAATTATTAGAATGGCAGGAGTTTTACTCAGGCATATGTTATGTGGCATTTTATTCTTTAAATTCTTTTGAGCAGGTTGATTACATTAGGAATGATCCATTTTCAGAAGAGAACTAATGTGGTATTCATATTAAACAAGGGTGATTTGGTTATGACACCAATAAACTTCCCCATCTATTCAGTGGGGACACTTTTAGGTAGTTCTGAAGAAACGGAGCATTTGTGGTGCAAGATGTTAGAGTTCAAGGAGGCTATGGAATATATATACATGAAGGAGTCACGATCTAAATGAGGGTTTAATTGCAGGAACTTTTACAGCTATGGAACAAATGAGTATGGAGGATTCTGTTCTAGATGATATCAAACAGATTTATAGAGATCCAGATGAGGGCTGAGTTGTAGGGATTGCTTAAAGTTGGAGCATGCAAGAATGGAAGACTGTGTTCCAGAAGTTGGTGCCCTGATTAACAGAAATCCAGGTGAGGACTTAAGTTGTATTTTTTTAAGAACTATAAAGGCAATGCCAGAGGTTAGTGTGGCGATTTCAGTGCTCTGGGTAAGGGTTTAGCTATAAGGATTGTTGACAGTCTACTACAGCTCAGGATTTCAAACAACAGTTTCTGATATGGACTGGTTCTTTGTGACAGATAAAGCTATGAGGTAGGAAATGGTGGTTTTATCCATTTGACTGAAAGGAGGTTACAAATACAGTGAGAGAGTGAAATCATATTCTAAAATACTCCATAAGGTGTATCAAGTAAACATAGAAGTTATACATTGAGAAATTAACAGATTTATGAAGAAACTGCAATATCTTCGATGAGAAAACCTGAGACTGTATGTGGAAAATGGAATGAGAGTATACATTTTGTCAGCATAAGAGCAAGCCTTAGATGGGTATGTTGGCTTTCAAGCTATAGAAATCAGTTAAAGTGGGAACTGATGTTTGAAATAGGAAAAGATTTCTTGTAGTGAATGGAACAATTTGGAAAAGGAGAAAAGAAATTGCATGATACAGGCTTTCTTTTATGGACCTGCCAGTAAAGCAAAAAATGTAGCGTAGCTGTTTTTCAGAGCTGATAATGTAAGTGAAAATTAAAATTATAGAAAAGGAAAATGAATGCTGTTCTACCAATTTAGTAGAATTAAAGAAAATTAAATAAATATGCAGTTTGAATGCTGAAAAAAGAGATACTATAGTCCTGAATGTATTTGATGGAAAAATATGCTATTTAGTGAGAGAATTATGAAAGTTGTAAAATTTATTTTCAAAAGATGTTAGCACCAGAGCTTGATTATGAAGTGGGTAATAAAGAGTGAATGGTAAAAAAATGTGAGGCAACATTCACTTTTTTCTGACTAATTGTTATATCACACTGATTAAAACTAAGAGGAGTTAGGATCCTACTTGTTTTTTTTAAATCTCAGCTCTCCAATATCGTATCTGCTGACCATGACTGTGGCCTTCTTCCCTTTTTCTAAATATATTACCTCTGAGATTGCACCACCCCTGGGCAAGGTGAAATTTTTCTTTAGTTTGTTGCAGCCGTAGGGATAAGGCAACTGGAAATTGGGAGAACAACGCCACTTCAAGAGACATTTACATACTTATTTGCGGTACATATTTATATTGTTATTGTTACTTGGTGGTGGTAAGATAATCTGCCATGCACCGTGTGGGATACAGTTAACGCCTGTAAGATCAAGATGACTGAAAGGTAGAAAGGAAATGCTTAATGATGTGTATTATATAATTTTTGCAGGAAGATAAATGCAATAGTAGAGAAGGTTACATAAGACAGCTTACAAAATACTAAATGACTGAGGAGAAAGAGTGGAGCTCAGGTATGGAAAAAAGTAGAAAAAGTATCAGAAATATATGTTTATAGGTAATAAAAATCTAAGATGAGATAGTACAGTGTTAAGTAAAAAAAAAAATTAATTGTGTGAGTCTTATAGACCAGTGCTCATGCATTTACTTTTAAATTATGGGGAACCATTAATTCTTGGACTAGATGTTGTTTCATCAAATTTGCATAAGTATGTATTGCAAATCCCCCCCCAGCATCATATTTTCCACTTAAATGGAACAATAAAAAATACACACATACACACAAAAGTCCTGGCATCCTAAAATACTTCTCTGTTAGTGTGATCCATCTCTACAAAGAAGCATTATACAGCTGACACTCATTTACAGTAACAGTAAACCTTTTAGATGCTGTCTTGCATGTCAAACATTAAAAAATGTTATGCATGAACACTGAAAATTATAGGCTAAATACAGAGAAGAGGAATATATTTCAATCAGGATTCTGAAAGTACCATACATTGGAACTAAATTAGTATTGTTTAAAGTTATTTCAGATCTGCATGACAAAATACTCTGGGGGAAACTAATTTGTGTGTGTATGTGTGCGTGTGTGTGCATGTGCGTGTGTATGTGTATGTGTGTGTGCATGTGCGTGTGCGTGTGTGTGTGTGTGTGTGTGTGTGTGTGTGTGTGTGTGTGTCTCTCTCTCTATATATATATATATATATAAATGTATACATATACAGTAAATGGACTTGATAGGTTTTACACAGTTCATTGATTCACAGATAGGATTCAGACAATGCAAGATTTTGTATCAAAATGTTGCACTTATGTAACAGTGCTTCAAGTTTCATATCAGTCCAGTTTTAATTACTATTTTATAAATACCTGGAATTCAGTAATCCTGGAAATATTACAATATTTAAGCAGATGGCATGATTTTACATGTTGGGAAAGCGATCTTAATTTATTAAAAATTTTGTAAGGGGCATTTAGTAATATTTTGAGTGTTTTCAAGCAAGTATTTTGGTTGCTGATTATCAGAAAGTTAATTACTCAAAAACATATATGTAATTTAATATGGCATTTTATACAAAATTAAGCAGCAAGAAAACCCAAAAGCAGTGAGTGTGTTCCAGCAGGAGATCCAAGCAGAATTCCAAGCAAAACCACAGCTGATAACAGGCAGAAAGGCAAGGCTCAACAGTTGTAAAATCCACAAGTTTTATTAAAAGTTAGTGGTTTCACATTGTTGTAAAGCAAATGAACTTCTTTTATACTAGATTTCAGTATCAATTAACATAACAATGCAGAATCCTGATTGAGCCACATGGCATCTACTTTTAAAGCAGCAGTGTCTAAAAACTGCACATAAAAAAATAACAGTAAAAATATCAAGATGCAGAATAGTACATTTATCAACTTTTCTTTGCTTTTAATACTGGTTTTAGGGGTACTGGTCATGCAGACCCATTCCCAAGGGCGCCCGCAGGCAGGTGCAAAGGGGTGCACTTGCACCCCCCTGGATTCGGCTGGCCCGGAGACTTCATTTTCTTTTAATTAAAAAAAAATGTTTTTTTTTTCTTTGCGTCAAGTCGCACAGACGGAGAAGACGAAATCATGTCACAAACACCTGTTCCGTCTCTGCGACTGTTGGCTTACGTCTTTAGCTTCCATCTCCACCCCGCGCGTGGAATTTCAAATCCAAAAGATGTTGGGACGAGCGTACAAGTGAGAGGTAAGTGTGTGCGTGTGTGTTTTTAAGTGTTTGAGAGGTGTGTGCAAGTAAGAAATAGGTAGTTAGTGCCGGGGATGTGTGGACAGGGTTGCCAGCTTTTCAAATGTCCAAAGTGGGACATTTTTGGTACAGACGTCAGATTTTGCAGGCCGAAACATACCCACGGCCAGTACGAAGGATAAAACTTCACTTTTTTTCTAAATAAAAACTTATTTTTGTAGCATTTTATGTTGCTTATTCTGTTTCTTATAATATCTAGGTGTTTCAGATCATACAGAATAACTGTTTTGTACAACTTTTACATAAAATATAGGAAATAATTTTGCTCTAAAATTTCAGGACATTTGCCATTTTTACAAATTCTTTGCAGGACACAACTGTCCAAAGAGGGACTGTCCCTCGCAAAGTGGGACAGGTGGTAACCCTAACATACCAGGATATCAATGGCTGTAATAAATGTTTCATGAACCTTACAGCCTTTATTTTTTTTTCTTTTTGTGACAAATTAATTTGTTTATGAATTTCATGAGTATTTCATCAGCACACTGTGTTTTTTGAACGTTAATGAAGCTCTCATAACAATATTAATATCATGTAATCTGTTAAAAGTATCAGCACTTTTAAAAGATTTTTTTAAAACTGTTTTGTTAGGAGAAACAGGCTTCCTGCAATTTGTGACCACTCAAATGTTCATTCTGACATTTAAAAACTTGTAAGCTGTCTTTGTGACCATTTTACATACTTTAGTCTCCAGCCCCTTAAATACCACTGGACTTGCATTTTTTCCATTAACCTTAGTCATTGTGTTGCCTGTGTCCATCTCTAAATAATTTTATAATTGCATAGTATAAATGTTTTTCATTTACCAAGTGTATCACAAGCATTTCAAGCTGGACTATCTAGTTGCTTTAGTTGCCCTTCCAATGACACTGTCTACAACATCAACTTATATTTTCCCAACTTGTATCCATAGTCAGCAACATTTGATGTAAGGCTTCAGTTTACACCCACAACAGGCCATCTTTGCGAAATGGTTATGGCATCCACAAAGGATACAGATAAAGTTACTGGATCTGCAACATTGCTTTCTCATGCCTGTTACCACACTGATTATAGTGGGTAGGGTCTATGGCTGTCCATTTATTATGAGGTGTTGTCTTGGATAACCATATGGTAAGTGTATGATAATTTTTCTCTCTGATTAATTCTGAACTTTATTTTACCCTTGTTTTCATGCTCATCTTTTATTTCAAACTGACCCAGTTTCCCAGTCATGTTTTTAAGCTGAATACATGAAAGCTCACTTGCTCTACACATGACTAGGGCTTTATCCAGAATCAGGTCTACCTCTCTCAGTAGTCTGCCCCTGACTTGATCATTGCTGCTATCCCATACATCTGTCTGTCCCATGTGGATGTAAAAATTAGATAGGGGTTTTTGTATGCATTAGGAGTTTGGAAGTGTTCTTCCAAATAAACGCATGTGGGTTTGTGATTTCTATGTAACAGGCAGTGGAATGTTACAAGAAGAGACAGAGGACACAGGTTCGCTACACTGATGGAAATTACATGGTGCAGCTCTGCATGGACATATGGGGCAACTATATGAATACAGTATTAGTGAGGTTAAGGAATTACCAGGATTTCATGTCCGGGTGTGGCTTACAGAACCTGTATAATAGGGAGAAGACATTTATGTTACATTTGCAGCATATATAACATATGTGAGTATGTAAGAACAAAATAAGACACACCTGAAATTTCCTAGTGATAATCTACTGATAGAAGTGGGAGCTGAAATTCAACTGTTGCAGGGAAACAAAGACAACCAGACAGTATTACTAAGCACATACTCACCAGTAGGTAATATATACACATACTGGTTTAACTAGGCTGATGTGGAGGTAGCAGTTGTCCTATGCAGGTGTCGAAGGACATAGTATTAATGGAGGGCACCAATAGGAGTTTCAAGACTGACATGTATGAAACAGAAGAAATGTCATACCAGTGACATCCTCCCTGTGTGGTTAGTTCCTCACTGGTTGTAATGCAGATCCTGAAGTAGGAAAACAAACAAAACACAAATGTGGGTATGCAACACATCCTTTAGAAAAATGCATACTAACACAAATCCTGTTAGTCTAGCAATTTTCTAAGTTCATGAGAGAAATATTTGTAATCTGTCCCTATTTATGTGAAGCTTTGGCTGCACTAAGAGGTTGTGGTGAGTGTGTGAGTGTGTAATGCCCTAGTTAGAATTATCAGGTAGAATTTATTTTCAAGTGCATTTTTAAGGAATTGTGAGCTTCAAGGGAAGATAAATTTACTGCTGCTCATGCTAAGTCTGCTTAAAATGTGCAACTGTTTAGTTCAGCAAATGGTATCACTATTGTCATATAGAATTTTAAAGCAGTGTTAGTAGCACAGCAGGTAGCATACTTGCATCTTGATGTAGAAGGCTATAGGTTCTACTTCCACAGCATGTAGATTTGTATTTTAAGGAGATGAGGTGCTGCAGTCCTGAGTATGTCCTCCTTTGGAGGAAATACCTAGCAACTATGAACCTGTTTTTCAGCTTGCCACCTATTCCCTATTGCAGTATACTAGCTTACCACTTTTGTTTAATGTAGCATGGGCAATTTATTCTTTAGGGGCAGTAGGCACTGAATTGTAGACATATTATTGCATAAGATATTTACATAAGCATAATGGTTTAGACATACAATTAAAAGTATAGTAGGTAGTAACATATGATTGTTCATACAGTATGTTTAGTAGAGATAATGCTGAAGATGTACTAAAAATAAGACAAGAAAGGAAAAACTAAAAAAACACTAGCCAGATTGTCAAAGCAGGAGAATATAGACAAGTTCATGTGAGATTCATTGACATTTTAAGGGAAACTGAAGACTGTGCATAAAACACATATTTCTATCCAGAATTCATACCTCAGTCTCAACCTCTTAGAGCAAAAAATCTGGACAAAGATTAAAATGATGGGGGAACAAGTAGGGAAAGATTTTAAATATTGCTCTTACAAACTTAGAAAGTTGATAGAATAATAGATTTTGCATTAGCATGACATTTCTGAAGGATGTGGAGTCTTAAACTCAAATGTTTATCATTATTTAATGACTTCAATCCTCCGCTATTTGCCATAAAAGTACAGATTTTAGGAAGAACACACAAAAAATATGAGGTGAAAATCTGTTCCGTTGAGAGGTATAATGGTGCTTACTGCAGTATTAAGTTTTCTTTGCATAAACATGTACAAAAGCAAAAATCAACTAGTTTTATGTATTTATTTTTTGTTGTTGTCCAGGTTAGCATGATGCACATGTCAATCACTGATGCAGTTGAAACACATCAGAAAATGTTTTTTTTTTTAAATTCCATACCTGATACTTTTTTTTTGTTTGTTTTTGTTCAGTAACATCATTGATAGAAGATCTGCAAGATATTGACTACAAAGGTAGTAGTAGCCCATTGGATTCTTTAGGCTGTCTTATAACTTCAAAGCCAATGCATCAGACAAGAAGCAATCATTCAGATATAGTAGCAATATGATATAGTTCATTACTGACGGCATTTTGTTTTCGGAATTCTTCACGTTGTAGGTTTTGCATCATTTTAAGATGCAGATAAAATAAGTTGAACTGAGCAGTGTTAATGGTGGAAAAGCGAGACGTCAGTGAAGAAACTAAGGAGTCAAGATAGGGAATAGAAATACTTGTTCTGTAATAACTCTCAAAATCCATGACTACTGTATTTGCTCGATGTGTCGATTGCAAATCCTTGACAACACTAACTCAATACTAAATTTATCTGCTAGTGATCTTGCCTTACTGAGAATGTCATTCCTAAAGTGTTCTTCAGCATGGTTGCGGTGCTCCTTGAATATTTCAATGAGTCTGTTGATGTGTTGTTGAGCCTCTACTATATCAAGTTGAACAGACTGAAATATCTGGGCAACAGGCTCAAGAACTGATGAGTAATTTGCAATAATGAAGAGAAAAATAAGAAACGTGCACGAAAAGCAAGCACTGAGTAACATATGTGGATTTTGTCTGGTTTCACCAGCAGTGCTCTTCTGAAGATCAGCCAGGCAGTCAAATATTTTCTCAAAGTTCTGACTAAACACACAAATGGATTTATATTTCTCGGTCCATCATGTCTCACACAGAAGAGGTATATTTGGTGCCAATGCTCGTCGTTTTAGACTGTCATGGAAAAAATAATCTTGATAACATCAGCAGCACTAAGCATTTCAGGAACATCATTCAGATCACTGACTACAAGGTTTAGTCTGTGAGATGCGCAGTGGATAAAGGCTGTTTTTGGATACTTTTCACGAATCTTTGCCTGACCACCATTCTGGATGCTTGCCATTATGGAGCAGCCATCATAGCCTGTCTGTGTAATTTTTCCAGGTCTAGACCGCACTTTATGCATTCACTGATAATGACATTTGATACAGACTGTGCATCTCTCACAACAATGGGAACAAAATCTGCAAACTCTTCTCGAATACAATCATCATCAACAAACCAAATGCCCAATGACAACTGCTCAATGTCTGAGATATCTGCAGTTTCATCTGCCAATACACTAAATCCAACTGCCCTGGTTGCTGCACAAACAATCTCCTTTTGAAGTATGTGTTCGTATTCTGCCAACAGCTCATTTTGCACCCTATGGGATGTATACCAAGCATTTCCTGCAGCTGTTTCACTGTGCTGTTTCAGTATTGTGTCACCAGCTTCAATACGAAAATCTAACAAGTAACACAAATTTCCACCAGAGCCTTCTTTTCCACAGAGAGGAATGTCATGGGTTGCACAGTAAATAATGGTAGATACAATTGGTTCCAATTTATTTTGGTTCTCTGCAATTTGTTTTGCTACTGCTGCATCTGGCTGTGGAATAACATTCACTATTATCACTAATTTGTTGTACATCATTTACACAAGTGCATAGATCAGGCCATACCAAACAGAACCAAGATCCTGTCCTCCAAAAAAGGAAGCCAATCTGGTGGTTATCTGCTATTAACAAACTCTACAACAGAAGGAAAAAAACTGTTGCAGAAAAAGGCAAAGTCCCAAGACTGGAAAAATTCCCTTGTAAGTCTCAGCAAAAAACTGAGATCCCTCATCAAATCCTCCAAAGCTAGGTATGAAAACAAAATTGTTACAAATGCTAAAGATAACCACAAGGCATTCTTTAGCTATGTCAAGAATCTGCATAACAATACACAGATGTGCTCTGAGCTAATGCACAATGGCACCACTTATACTGAACCAATAGATATTTCCAATATATTGGCCGACAGGTTTAGTGCAAACTTTACCCTCTCTTCATTCCCTAAAGGGCCCATCCCAATACCCGAGGAATGCCAAATCTCTAATATCATGGCTGCACAGGTAGAAGCCACACTATCCAAAGCCAAAAATACAGCTTCCATGGGACATGAATTACAAAGGGAACTGGCACCACACCTGAGTGCCTTGTTCAACCACAGCCTCACTTCAGGCTTTCTTCCCACTGAATGGTGCACTGCTACAGTCATACCACTCCACAAAGGGGGAGGAACTACTGACCCTGGAAACTACTGCCCCATCAGCCTGATGAGCCTGATCTGTAAGGCCATGGAGCGTATCATTATGGACCTCATAAATAGGGATATAGGGAACCTTCAAACCCTGGACCCCTCGCAGTTTGGGTTTGTGAAGGGCAGATCATGTCTGCTCAGCCTGATAGACTTCTTTGAATCTGTCACCAGAGCAGTCGATGAAGGCAAGGTAGTCCATACAGCCTACCTTGATCTAGCCAAGGCCTTCAACACCATCCCCCACTCAGGGATCATTGACAGACTCACTAACCTAGGCATAAACCCCTACGTCATAAGATAGGTTGCCAACTGGCTCATGGACAGAACCCATACGGTGAAAGTAGCAGACTCCAAATCCAACTACTGGGCAGTTACAAGTGGAGTCCCACAGGGATCTGTCCTGGGTCCTCTCCTGTTTGGTATCTACTTCTCTGAAGTTCAGGCCAATAGCAAGGGACTCTGGTTAACCAGATTCTTGGATGACTGCAAACTGGGAGCTATTATTGAATCTCAAGCTGATGTAGACATCCTACAAAAAGGCCTCACAGACACCAATGACTGGTGCCAGAACCGTGGTCTTAAGCTCAATGCTAAAAAGTGCATTGCCATCCCCTTTGAGAAAAACATGTTGCCCATAAACTACTGTATCGATGGTAGCCCACTCGACTCCCAAAGTGTGATAAGAGATCTAGGGACACAGGTAGATAGCAACCTCTCCTTCGACAACCATGCTGCCACTGTAGTTAGAAGACCTTCTATGTGGCACACCTCATTACAAAAGGTTTCTCATCCAGGAAGAAAGAAGTCATAATCCCTCTCTACTCATCCCTCATTAGACCCATTATTGAGTACAATGCCCCATTTGGCATGTACCTCACTAGACACCTACAACAACTGAAGAGGCCACAAACATTCCTCACAAAGAGGATCCTAGGACTCAAACACATGCCCTATACAGACATACTCAAAAAACTCCAGCTTTACTCTGTCTCATATTGCCTACTTAGAGGCAATCTCTGCTTGGCTTACAAAACCATGTCTGACCCAGTGTTGCTAGACATGCTTCATCTGAAAAAATCTCAATCCCTCCATACCACACGCTCCAAAGACCTCAACCTCATCACCACAATAAACAGAACCTTCTGGAGGGACAGGTTCCTAACCCAGAGATTTCCCATACTCTGGAATAGACTCCCCATTCGTGTCAAGCAAGTCTAGCCCTCTTCAAGAAAAATCTTGACCAGTGGATGGGTAACAGGAAATTCACCCCAGGGATCACTTTAACAGCCTTGCTTGATAGGGGCATAGGAAACTAACGTCCGGCAACAGGACGACTGGGAATATTCTTGGGCTAGGCTTGCGTTGGCTCTAGGGCCATTAGCCTAGTACTCACCTATGAACCTATGCAGTAGATACATCTCCATGCACTACAAAGAATTATGTTTGGATCACTCGTCATAATTACATATTATTTGTTCTTGATGTGGATGCCAACATTCACCTCTGGAGCTTCTCTGTCAAGGTGAATTTCCTGGCATCCATGTCTCAGACACATAATTAAGTTATGATTGGTGACCTGATCATAATCCCTTGTATTATTTTGAGTTATAAAACCGCAATCATTGCAGCTATATTGGAGGAGCTGAGTGGAAGACAAATTAATATAATGGCTGCAACTTCTAGAGTGATAGTTGATTAAGTCTTAGGCCTAATGTCAGTTCAAGTTTTTCCCCTAAACAAAAATTCTGCTTTATTAAATTAAAAGAAATGTTGGCTAGGAGAATGTGATCCCTCCCAGGACCACTTTGGAGCCTACAGTGGGTACAGCTTATGGCAGAGATAAGATAGGGAAGTTAGAAAGGAAACCACCTGCTAAGTAGAATATATGCTCAATTACAATAGATCTGATGGCTTGTTGAGGAAAGTTTGAGGAATAGTTGATCTACAAACCTGGGTTGCCATATTTCCACAGATGAATGGAATATGTTCTGCCTTGAAGTCAGCTGCAAGGTCTAAGAAATATATGATTTTTTGGTGGAAATGTCTTCATGAATACTTTTACACTCCTAGGGGATTAGTTATATACCCTGGACTTACAAATGAGTACTGCACTTGCTTAAGACGAGAAGTTGGAACACTGGCACATATCTTTTGGGAGTGTTGTAGAGTAGAAGATTTTAACTATCAATTGAGGAATTCTGGCTGGATAGAATTATTAGTTATATAAGACGCTATTTTTGTTGGGCTTTCTTCTTCAGAGCAACTAGGTGGCACACAAGTTAGCCCTACTGTCTTTAATCATATTAATAGTTAAAAAGGCAATCACTATGAAATGGAAACAGGTCCTCCAACAATGCCGAAGCTCCTTAAATTATTGCAAACGATTGTCAGAATGCAACACAGAAGCTCATTAAGCAAAGTTAGGGTAAGTCTTAGAAAGAAATGTCTCCCATGGTTCTATTTGTACCTGGACTGTAATGAGATCTAACTCAGAACAATTACAATGTAAAATTAAAGGGTGATGAATAACCAGAAAGGTGATGGGGGAATTACGGGGCTGTATGAGACTGCAGAATAGACAATGCAATGGAATGAGCAAAATGTATGCATTAGACAGTAATAGTTGTTTACCAAGCTGAATGTAAAGTTTCTTCTGACATATTGGTTTTGGTTTTGTTTACAATATGAGTGAGCATCAGCTGTTGAAAATTAATACACTTATTTTTGACATATTGGAGTGAGGAATATTCTCCTATAATGACTGTAAAAAAATTAACACATAAAATGAAATAACAATACTAGTTGCCAAATACCTTTCAACTGTACAGATTTTCCCAGAATGTCCAGATTTTTGGCCTCTCCCTCTGTTTTCCTGGCAAATCACTGGGATGATCTCAGAATTGTAGTCACTAAATAATGACATACATTTGAGTTTCAGACTTCAAATCCTTCAGAAAATGTATATTAAAACAAACCCTGTTACTCTAGCAACTTTCTAAGTTTATAAGAGCAATATTTAACATATGTCCTTATTTGTAGCCCCATTTTGTCAAGCTTTGTCCAGATTTTTTGCATTAAGAGGTTGAGAGGTATCTGACCACAGCACCAGTCAGAACAAATCTCTGAAGACCACACTGTTTACGACTATCTCATCACTCTGTATCTCACAAGCTCTTACATGCTAAAACCAGTAGGATACTTTGACACTAATAAAGTTAACATGACCATGATTTTTTTTTCCTGAGGGCTCGCCTCCAATAATCATTTTCAACTATTTATAAGAAAAACTGTTTCCAATTCTCTCATCATGGATGGTTATCTAATATCTGATCATGCCCATTAGACCCCAGTTGTTGCTGAAAGGGGTCCTAGAAGGGCTAGTTCACTTATCCACTTAAATAATAATTAAAACATAAATCATGTATAATGTTAATTACTTTGTGTGCACATGAAAGGTGGTATTTCTGCTAGTGTTTAGCCACAGAATGTTTGATTCAGCTAAGACGGATTTATAGTTAAAAGCAGAGTGAGAGAGAGATGTGTACAAATTGTACTACCTGAATGATGACAGCAGCTCTTGCTAGTAGAATTTATCAAAACCAAAAAAGAAATTACACAACATTCTCTTTTGCATTTACAGCAAAATTTACCTATTTTTTCAGTACGGAAAACAGTAAATATTCATAGCTGTTGGACAACTCATATAATCAAAGTAACTACAGTTTTGAATCATCTGAAAGGAACCAGTAGACACTAAATGGTCCATTTTAATCTTATTTATTAATTAGATAAGCCTAGTGTGCAGAAGTACCTCTTTTCAGAGGCAACCAAGGAGCACTACTTTATTAAGTGACTTGTTCAGAGTCACAGAATTTGCAAATGAAAGTTGAGAGAACTGAACCCAGAACCACACGATGAAGCTCAACAGGAGCTTTAATAACTTTAATCCTTGAACCAAATTACCAAGATTTTGGTGTTTACCTATCGTTATCTATGTCTGAGCTTGAAATAAGTTGTCAACCTGCTAAGTATATCAGTATAAAGAATGCACAATCTGAAACAGTCTCATTCTGATACATATTTTTAGGACCTTTAGTAACACTGGGACATATCCCCTATGCAAGTCTTCTTAGGAAAAGCAAGCAAAGAAAAGACCTATTACACAAAAAAAAACAGATTAATGAGGGGAAAGGGCTAAAACATGATCACAATCTAAACACTGTAAAAAATAGTGGGTGTTGATTGCAGACAACTTCTTAGAGCAGAGGTTTATTCAGGCTCGGGTACTGGAGCAAGGCCCAGATGCCTTTTCCTGTATATTTGGTATAATTCAATAGAGGCTCAATAAATCACCTAGGACCTGACAGCCAGACAGAACTTGGAGATCACAAGCATCTGTCACTGATTCATGTATGGTAAATATTTCTGGTTATGATTAACTTGATTTGAGCTGCTTTCTAATGTCCAAAGAAAGTTGTGAGTGGTACGCCCACTCACTATAGTTGCAATTTGCTCTTGGCACTTTTGTATGGTCTGCTATTTTCAAAGCCTTTGGAGACTACTAGCATAACAATGTTAGGGTAGTTTGTCAGGATGACTTCCCCTCAAGTGCACATGTACACATACACACAGATGAGCTTTCCTAAACAACATATACCTGTACACTAAAATCCATTGCAGTGTTCCTGCTTTCAGAAGCTACATGCATTAGCATTTTTGTGTATACCTGCCTGTGCCTGTGCATTAAAAGAATAAAGTGTTTTATATTGTATAGAAATCATTGTTCATATATACTGCCTGTGAATTGCCCGAGTTTATTTTTCATTTGCTTTTCCAGAACTACATCTCTTAAGTTCATACATCCAATGCCAAGTTTTAGTCTCTGTTAAAATCCCGGCTTTCTTGACACCAGGTTGCTTCTCTATGTAGCTGTGAGAGAGAATGATTCTTAGGTTCTGCTGTCAAACTTTTGATCTACTGCATACCTCTCAGCTTCTAAGTGCAAGAAAATCTGGCCAAAACCAAAAATAGGGATATATTTAAAAAAATACTCTTATAAACCTAGAAAGTTAATAGAATAACATGTTTTGCATCAGCATACATTTTTTGGAGGAGGTTGTCTGAAAATCAGACATTTTTCATTATTTAGTGACCTCAGTCCTCAGTGACTTACCAGAAATCCATAGGTTTTATGAGGAGCAAACCAAAAATCTGGACATTCTGTGAAAATCTGGAGAGTCAAGAGATATGATCTACTAACCTTAAAAGAACTTGATTTCTGCAATCCCATGCTGATAATTTCTACTTCTAGTGTATACATCAAAATATTTTTTGAAGGAAGCTAGTAACTGAAGTCTCCTGATAAGGAGATGCTTATTCCATAATAGTAAAAGATGTTGTGTTAGTGGTAGGTAATAACTCTCATTTTTAAGTTAATAAGTTCATAGATAAATAGTAAGCTGTTAGATTGCAGACTATTACAAGTCTATCCAATAATCAAGGGTCAGAATAAAACACTGCATCTGGACCAGTAAATAGGCCAAACAACCAGTCTGTGAATCAATACCATTTCCCTGTCAACTAGGACTCCATAGTATGTTGTTTTAAATTAAAATTATACACAAACACACCTGTACTTGAAAGATGCATGCAAAGACATCATTTCAGTTATGGAATATAAAAGAAAATGAAGGTCTTCGACAGGCAGAGATGACATCTAAGTCTTCTTCTTTTGGCTTTTCCTGGTTAGGGGTTGTCACAGCGGATCACCTGTCCGCTCATGATTGGCAGTAGAGTTTAAAAATATATATATAATGATGGTACCTGAATCCTTGCTGAACAACTCAAATTTTCCAGCCCCTTGATCTTTCTACTAAAGAACTGTCATACCATTTTAAATCACTCTGGGTTTCTGGGTGACTTGTTCAAATGCTACAAAATGCAGCACTTTATTAAATAGTGGGTCAGATTAGGGAGCAGTCTTATTGGAGTGATAATCTTCCTCAACTGATTAGAAATACTCCTTGGAATTAGATGGATGGGGCTATAGCTTATGATGTTCTAATGCTGGTAGATACGCATTTGTCAAATTTTAAATTGTTATGAAATAAAATGGCTCAAAAAACCCAACAAAATAATTTATTCAAAAATAAATTCAGTAAGCACTTTTGTCTTGCTTCATAAGACTTCTTCAGATGAATTAAACCAAATAAGTCACATAGTTAAAACAATTTAAAAGTCACATAGGTTCATAGGTTCATAGGTTCATACTAGGCTATCTGCCCGAGGGCATTTACAAGCCTAGCCCATAGTTTTGTGGCTTACGCCACCCCTTTAGTATGGGGAACTATACCCATTATTTTGCTGTGCCTCTCTCGAGCAGTGACACTGAGGTAATCCCTGGGGTATATCTGCGATCTCCCATCCATTGGTCAAGATTTCTCTTGAACAAGGCCAGCGAGGTGCTCTGCCTCACATATACCGGGATTTTATTCCACAGCATAGGGAGTCTTTGGGTGATGAATCTATCCCTCCAGCACGTCCTATTAATAGCCGTGTCGAGGTTTAAGTCTCCCGCCCTTGTGGCTCTGACGGATCTAGATTTTTTGAGGTGAAGCATATTCATCAAATCTGGTTTGACATGGCCTTGTATGTTAGGCAAAGGTCACCTCTGAGCAAGCGGTAAGCGACTGAATAGAGCTGGAGTTCTTTCAGTCGGGCAGCATAGGACAGATGTTTAAGACCCTTTATCCTTTTGGTGAGGAACTTTTGTGGCCTCTCCAGCTGCTGCAAGTGTCGGGTCAGATACATTCCGAATGGGGCATTGTACTCAATCATTGGTCTGATGAGTGATGAGTATAGGGAGACTATGACCTCCCTTGATCTAGATGAGAATCCCTTCATGATAAGGTGGGCAATGTAGAAGGTCTTCCTAACTACTTTAGCTACATGGGTGTCGAATGACAGACTACTATCAACCTGGGTCCCCAGGTCCCTGATAACTTCTTCTGTGCTCAGTGGATTGCCACCTATTTGGTAGCTAGGGGTAACCTTGTTTTTCCCGAAGGGTATGACTATGCATTTTTGGCATTTAACTTTAGGCCATGGCTCTGGCACCAGTTATCCGTTTCTGTGAGACCCTTCTGAAGGATATCTGTGTCAGATGTGTTTTCTACTATGGCGCCCAGTTTGCAGTCATCTGCAAACTTTGTCAGCCATAACCCTCCTGTGTTTGCTTGTACTTTGGAAAAGTAGATGCCAAACAAGAGTGGGCCCAGGACTGAGCCCTGTGGTACACCACTTGTGACAGGCTTTGAGTTTGACATGGCGCCAGCAACTCTGACCCTGTGGGTTCTGTCACTCAGCCAGTTTGCAACCCATCTTGTGATGTATCGGTTAACATTTAAGCTGATGAGTTTTTCAATGATACCGAGTGGGGTATTGTATCGAAGGCCTTCGCCAGATCGAGGTAGGCTGTATGGACTGCCTTTCCCTCATCAATGGCTTTGGTGACTGTTTGAAAAAGTCAACCAAGTTTAGAAGGCATGATCTGCCTTTGACAAAGCCAAACTGGGATGGATCCAAAGTCTGCAAATTCCTATGTCTTTATTTATGAGGTCCATTATGATCCTCTCCATGGCTTTGCAGATAAGGCTTGTCAAGCTAATGGGCGGTAATTTCCAGGGTCGGTGGAGGCACCGCCTTTGTGAAGTGGGACCACAGTTGCAGTGCGCCACTCCTGGAGTGCGTATCCAGAGGTAAGACTATGATTAAACAGCTGTCCTAGCTGTGGGTTTAATTCCTCACTGAGTTCGTGGAGCACACAGCCGGGGACACCATCAGGTCCCATGGATGCTGTGTTTTTTGCTTTGGAGAGAGCAGTTCTCACTTGGGCGTTGGAGATGTTTGGGGGTCTGCAATCGCTTGGTATAGATATCTCTCCTTTTGGGGGGGGAGAAGTTTGCACTGAACCTGTCAGCCAGTATGTTGGCAATGTCTGTAGGATCAGTAATCTTCACATCATTTTGAACTAGTTCTGAGCATATCTGGGAGTTTCCTCCCAGGTTTCTAACATAGCTAAAGAAGGCCTTATGATTGTCTTTTGAGTCTTTAGCTATTTTTCTCTCAAAATTTGCTTTGGATGATTTTATGAGAGCTCTTAGTTTTTTACTTATAGTGATCAAGGGTGTCTTACCATTTAAGGATTTTGCTCTATCTTGTAGTAGCTTCCTCCTTTTGTTGTAGAGTTTGTTTATGGCTGGGGTCCACCAGACTGGATGCTTGCCTTTGGTACAAAGAGTCTTTGTTTTGCTTGGGATTGCCTTATCCATGCAGTCCTGCAGGTGCTGGTAGAAGGCATTTGTAAGTGATTCATCGGCTTGAGTACTGTTTTCCGCCGGCTCGGGGGCCTTAAAGGAGACCACACTAGTCTTTAGAAGTGTGAAGTCGGCTTTCGAGAAGTTCTTTACTGTGGTCTTTTTTATTTCAGGTGGGGGTGGGATGAGGACCTCCAGCGAGATTAGTTTGTGATCTGATCTCACCAGTGAGGGGTATACTTCCGGTGTTGAACATTGTGCTCCCATGTTCGTGATGATGAGATCAAGTATGTTTTCTCCTCTTGTGGGGATGGTGACTAGTTGTTCCATGGCATTTGAGTTTATGAATTCCAGGAACTTTTGGGCTAGGGTGTTTGGGCTTGAGTAGTGTTCCCAGTCTATATTAGGGTAATTGAAGTCACCTAGTATGATGGTGTTTGGTGATACATTTATCCCCTCTAGTGTTTTCAGGAAGGCCATGTGAGGTTCCTGAGTTTGTGAGGGTGGCCTGTAACATGCTACAATTTGCAGAGCAGTCTTGCCTATGGTTAATTGCACCTGGATGGTCTCCGATGCATCATGCGTTGCCACCAGTCTTGAGGTGTGGGTGTCCTTGATGAATATGGATACCCCCCCTCCTTTCTTGGTATTGTCCGGATTTTGGGGCCGAAGCGCATGATAAGAGGTAAAACCTGATAGTGCTGGGGTGCTCTCAGGAGCCTTGAACCAGGTTTCTGTCACTGCACAGACATCGATGTTCTCCATACTGAGAAGGGCCTTGAGTGCGTGCATTTTGAGATTTAGACTTCTGGCATTGAGCAGCATTACCCTTAGTTTTTTTCCTTTTTGGTGTTCTAGGGTGGTAGGTTTAGAATTTGAGCCTTGCCTAAAAAGGCACTATGGGGTGGCAAGAGCCTTTGCCAATATCCGGAATCCCAGGGTGACAGGTGCAAGCCGTCCCTTAGAAGCAGCATGGCTTGTCCAGCATGTCATCCCAGGCAGACAGACATTGGATCCCCTTTGAATGACACCAGAGTTTAAGCCAATTGTTAAAGCTGATCATCTTATCTCTGTATTGTGGCATCATTCTTGGTGAAGGTAGGATACTGCTCAAGGTCAGGGTCATACCTGCCTGGGCTACATAATCAGAGAGCTCCTCAATGTCTCTTTTCATGTAGTCCAAGGAGGTGCGTCTCAGGTCGTTTACACCAGCGTGGACAATGACTGAGTCGTATTTGTACCTGCTGTTGAGAGACCTGAGTGCTTGCATTATGTGGCGGATTCTAGCGCCCGACAGGCAGCTTACTGTGACCTTCTCCTTACTCAGTCTGGTGGCGGGGCGTCAGTGTGTCTGACTATGGAGTCACCAATGACTAGTGTGTCTGGCATTGTGTTTGGCCTTAAGGGCTGTGACTGTTTGACACTCTGACTGTGAGGTCTATGTGTTGCAGGTGTTGTGTTCTGAGGTGGTGGTTGTTTGGGTGTCTGCTTTGGTGGCCTCTGCTGTTTTGGTAGATTTTTGATCAGAGCCACGAGTATGTCTTTGTGTGTTTATGTGTATGATTTGAGGTTGTGATGGTACTATGTGAGACTGGGTCTATAGTGTGTGTGGTAACCTTCTCCTCCTGACTGGTCTTGCCAGTCCTATGTCGAGAGCTCAGCCTCCAGTTTGGCCATATAGTTGCATCTCTCGCATGTATTTGTGTTTTGTGGGAGGAGGAGAGGGTTGTCTGTGTACATGAGGCAATTGTAACATTGCCTCAATATTCCCAGGTTCACCAGCTGAGCAGGAGAGGACACTAGCAACTGATCCCTCGACATGCTAGAAGGACTAGACAAAAAACTTTAAAAGAGATTCCGGGGCGTGGGTGACCGAGAAATGGGGGTTTGCCTTTTGGGGTGCTATCTATAAGAGTGCCGTATCAAGGTAATAAGTACTGTAGGAGCAAGTGCTAGGTTTAACAGATAGAGAAAAGTCTACTTGGAGTCAAGTAGAGATGATCTTTTAGGTATTAGAGAAAGTGCTAGTAACAGGGATGCTTAAAGGTAAGATTGAAAAGAATGCACTCTGCAGTGTGCACTAGAGAAGTTAGATATGAAAGTAGGTAACTTGAGTTTTACCTGTTTAAAAGTTAAGGTTTAGTGGAGAGTTACTATTTTAAAACAGCAAGATGGACTGAAAGGGGTGGTTACTTTTGTATTTTGGTACTATGAAATACTGTAGGATGGCCAATAAATTTAAATAATTGAAGGGGTGGGATTTCAAAAGTGATGGTTTTGTGATTACTCACATAAGCCAGTGAAAGTAGAGAGAAATGAGATATATGGTCAGATTAACATAAGAGGCGGGCAACTAGAAAGACAGTGGTATTTTCTGCCTGACTCAGAACAGAGAGAGCTGTGGTCTCTTTTGAAGTTTTAATAGCTGTTAAAACAGAATGCAAGCAAAACACAAGGTAAAGAAAACAAACTACAGTATTCAAAATATAGAAAGGCAATACAGAAATACAAAAAATAACAGCAAACTAACCTTTCCTTCACAGCAAAGTGTAGCAGAGTCTGGATGATTAGTTAATTGATTAGTACTTTAATCCTCTCCTTTTCAAGTACAATTTGAAACATGGGATGACATGCATTGAGCTTCACATGCCAAACATATTCTCTCCAGTCAAGTTCATCTTCTGCATTAAACATATTCAGATTCGCTTCTGTCTTTTCAATAACTTTACATTTAAAATCCAGTTTGTATTTACTTGTTTTGTAGAGCTTACTTAATTCATTTGTTTTGTCCCCCACAGAAATGGCATATTTATGTTCATACAATCTTTTGTGTAACTCTCTAGTAGTACGTACACATAATTAAATGCACAAGAAATTTAGATTTGCATGAATAACTGCCTCTGATTTTACTTTTAACTCCATTAATATCCACTACATCTACTCCTACTTATAAAAACTGGCAATAGTTACAGTTATAACATTTATATATTGTCCATACATGGTGTCATTTTGTAGAATATGACCATTTTTTTGTAATCATCATCAATGTCCTTTTTTGCCAAGTCTGCTGATACTGCATTTATTGCATTAAGGGTGAGGTCATTACTACTGCATAGGTGTGTATTTTTGTAGGTTACTTGGAGAACTTTGTTGAATATTATCGATGCAATTATACTTGTAGGGCTGAGGTATCTTGCCTAAGGAGTGTCTTATTCTGGCCCTCTTGATGGTCTAAAGCAGGAGGTTTAACCTTTCTGAACAATACAAATGCCACTCTACCTGCATTCACTGTGCACATGATATCCTAACAACACACTATTTTAAAAATACTTCAGTCTTCCCCTCAATTTTGCTAAACTTACAGCACCCTTACCTTGCAGTTGTTTAACAGTGTTATTACTAAATGGACTCAAATATGACTTCCTTGCTTTTTTGTTATATTAACTTCCTATGGCAAATTTGACATTGTATATTCTATAAATAAGACTGGATTCTCACAAAATCCACCCAAAAGCATATGAAACTTTAAAGAAAAGAAAAACTGATATGATTCATCCATGCAATCACCAGTTTTTTGGTCTTTGTTATGCAAGTAATGATACTTTCATTTCTTCCTCAATCATCCAGTGCAAACAAGATAGCGTTAAAATATAAAATAGAAATACTGAAGGCAGACAATAACCTTAAGCTTAATCATGTTGTGTTCCTGCACATTTATTTATTTATTTATTTCCAGTTTGATTACCGGGGAAGTTCACTGGGCTGAGGGAACCTGTTTTCAGAGTAGGCCTGGGGAGAAAAGCTCCAAAACACCGAATACAGTTAAAGATTATACAGAAACGTGTAGTAGAAGTTGTAAAATACAAATGCTTTTGAAAGTGAGTAAAGACAGAATACGCGATTTTGCACAGAAGCAGAAATGACATGAAGATTACAATCCATCATATACCCAAACCACCGATTTCATGTCGATTACTAAGTATAACAATAGTACAAGGTACAAAGTATACAACGTATTAAACAAAGTTTACAAACAGTCAGATAATAGCTATTTACAGTATTTACATAGATCAATATCTGATATGGAATTTGGCAGTTGTTCGATAATGAATGCTTATGAGATACTTAGAAAAAAGACCGCAGGGTGGTACCCTGCAAATGTTCTTCCTATAAGAGAATCTAGGTAGGGAGAGTACGGCTACATTTCCATTTGGAAAAGAAGTAGGAGTGTAGTTGAGTTTTAAAGTTATCGGTGTTCTGCAGTGTTCTTAGTGGGGGTGGGGGGTGGAATTCCATTTCTTGCCAAGGGAGAAAGAGAGGAGAATTTGTCCAGCAGGACATTTAGGTTTGTGGACAGAAATTAAATTTTGGTGTTTTGATCTGAGAGTTCTGTTAGGGGTGTAAGGAGGAAGGATGTTTGTCAGTGCTGGGCATTTGGTTGGGTTGAAAATTAACCTATGGGCAGTGGTAAGTTGGAGGTAGTCCAGATAGTAAGAAAGCTCTAACCAGTTTATGGATTGTAGGGTTATACAGTGATGAGTGGAGTGTTTACATATGGTAACAAATGTAGAAATTTTATTGTAATAATTTTCAAGTATGGAAGTAATGGAGGAGGATAGGTTGGTAAGTAGAGGAGCACCATACATTAGGGAGGGAGGGAAAGAGATAGGTAGAGGCGAGAGTAAGCCTAGTAGAAGAGGAGAGAAAGTGATTGTTCCTGTAGAACATGCCAAGTTTTTTGTGTTTGTTTTTTTATATTTTGCAAAATGTGGGTGTCGAACTTGAGGTGTTCATCAGTAATTACTCTGAGTAATTTGGGAAAGGGAACTATTTCAATGGGAGAGCTGCTTTGGCTAAGGACTTGGAAAGAGGTTTTGTCATAAGAGAAAGTTTTTGTGAGAGGAAAAAGCAGTATTTTTGATTTATTTGCATTGAGCGGGAGGTGGTTTTGGCGCATCCAGATCTTGGTAGTTGAGAAGGTGGTCTGGGTCCTTGTTAGAAGTTCTGGGAGGTTAGTAGCAGAGCAGACTAAAGTTGAGTCATCTGCATATTGAATGATGTTAGCATTTGGAATGGCAGAGTGAAAATTATTGATGAAGATATTGAACAGCATTGCACCAAGGATGGATCCCTGAGGTACACCAGTGAGGGCGGGAAGAAAAGGTGAGGTGCCTTTTCTCCATTTTATGGCCTTAGATCTAACAGGTAACTTGAGAACCAGGATAGCGTGTTACAGGAGAGGTTCAGATTTGAAAGATGGCTCAGAAGATGGTTAAGGGAAACAGTATCAAATGCTTTAGAAAGATCTAGCAGCACTGTTGATACCATACTCCCAGAATCTCAAGCTTTATTGACTGTTTCTAAGAAGGAGAGGAGATCTGTTATGGTGCTGTGCCAGGTTGGAATCCATGTTGGGTAGGAGTAAGAAGTTGGTTTTGAGTCAGAAAAGGCAGTAGTTGGATGTGGATACATTTCTGTAGTATCTTAGAGATTGGAGAGAGGAGGGCTATAGGACAAAAGTTTGAGATATTAGTATTTTTGCCTCCTTTATGGAGAGGAAAAATAAAGGCAGAGCACCAAAGTTTGGGGACATATAATTCTTTTATGGATCTGTTAATTAGGATGCTAATTGGGAGTGTAATTCCATCGGCAGCGGACTTGAGGAAGGATAAGGGGATATTGTCTGGAGTATTGGTGCAAGGCTTTAGTTTAGAGAGAAGTCTTTTTATGTAGTTGGTGGAGAAAGGTTTAAGCTTGAACAGGGGGGAGGGGTTAAGGTCATCAGGTGGGGGGGACTTGGATGAGGGAGAGTGCTGAGGGGATGGGCTATTGTTAGAAAAAGTCTTAGTAAGATCAGATATTGAGTCAATAAAGAAAGAGTTAAATAGGCTAATTCTAGATCAGATTTACTGGGGTCAGGACAGGGGTTATTTTTGGTGCCTGGGTTGAGTAGTGAGTTTATAGAGTTCCAGAAATGCTTAGGGTTTTTATTATGGCTGGTCTGGAACTTAGTACAATAAGACTTTTTGTCACTGATGATTAATTTTTTTTGTGAGATTATGAAGCTGTATGTATTGGAGATGGGTTTCGGGGAGTTAATATTTTTGGTATAGCTTCCAAGATTTGTCTCTTTGATACGTAATTTGTTTAGTTTCTTTAGATAGACACAGAGCCAAATTGCTTTCTGTTCTTTTTATCCTTGGAGTAGCTAGGGAGTTTAGTGCATTTAAGACGGTAGAATTAAAATAGTCTGTGTCGAGGGGGAGGGTTTTTAGAATGTTCCAATTCATTAGTTTGAGAGTGTTAGAGAAAGTTATTGGGTCAGAATTAGTGAGGTTGCGAGTGTGTATGTACTGATGCTGATGTGGAGATGAGGAGGTTGCTTGGTGGATGAATGCAAGGAGGTGGTCACTAATAGTGTCTGGGATGGTACCAGAGTTGGCAATTTTATTTGGATGGGAGGCTAAGATCCAGTCGAGAGTGGATCCTGGTGGATTTAATTTATTTGGTCTGGTAGTAGAGTGGGTTAGTTGTGTGAATTGAAGAGAGTAATGGATAGGGAAGGTGTGGGGTTGTTAATTTTGTTCCAATCTATGTTTACATCACCTAGTATGTAAGTTTCAAGGTTAATTTTAGTTGACGCCCATAGCAGTATGTCTTCGAGGGGTGATATGGTATTACTGGGTGGGATATAAAGAGCAATACTACAAATGCTTTTATGATTATTAATTTTCAGTAGTCCTACTGCTAATTCTGCATTAGCAAATTGTGGAATGGTATTTGGGAATGGGATTAAGATGAGAAGATTGGAGTAGATTAAGGCAACACCGCCAGGTTTTTTGTTTAACTGATCACATCACATACCATTGAGCGTGTGTGTGAAGTGCAGTCTAGTGGAAACACTATGCAGGTAAACAACCTTTTTTATTGCTTCAGGCACCGGAACTACTGAAAATGAAGCAGAGGGGAAGATCTGTGAGCCGCGACAAGAATATGAAGAATAGGCAATTTGTGCAGGAACAACACGAGAATGGACCTGTGCTCCGCAGCAAAGCGTTGAAGGTCTGATTTTTAATATTTCAACAGCTGCTTTAAATTTTGAACAGACTAAAGTGTTAAATTATGGGCTTAGTTTCATACCTGCTGGATACTCATCTCTTACTGACGTTATTAATGACCTAATATTCTTTGTACAAAATATTTCTTTAAAAATGGAATATGGGAGTAGTGGTTATATAAATCCTGCCCTTAGGAAACCCAGTGTGTTCACTTCTGTAAATATTCCCTTAGTAGAAGCTTTTTATAAACTTTGTGAGGATGATATTTATAAGCACTTTTCTAACAAACATGGGAAGAGTTTTAGAAACAAGTCGTAGTGAATTCTCTGCTTTGATAGAATTGATTAAGCTTGATGACATATGCTTCCACCCTGCTGATAAAGGGGGTGGAACAGTTATTATGGATACTACACACTATACAGATACCATGAATATGATGTTGAACGATGAGCATACATATGCTGTAATAACTAGACTTGATGTGTTGAAATTAATTGGTAAAATACATATGTATGTTAAAGATTTGTTGATGGAAGGAATATTAGATAAATCTTTGTATGATTATTTTTAGTAGAAAATCCAGTAATACCCCAGATTTATGGGTTGCCCAAGGTACACAAAAGTTTCACTGATCCACCAATGTGACCAGTAGTTACTGGGAAAGGATGGGCCACAGAGCCCATGTCTATATTTGTTGAAAAAAAGCTTCACCCAGTTCTTAACAGAGTTGGAAACATATTAAAGGACATCAAAGATTTCTAAGCAAACTGTACAAATGGTCTAGTACAGAGTTTAGGGAAGACGTTCTGTTAGTGACTATGGACGTACATTTGTTTTTTATGTGATTCCCAATGGTACTAGGATTGATTATGTCAGGGCATTCTTGAGTCAGCACTCAGATTATACCAATGATAAGATCTACCTGATATGTAATCTCTTAGAGATTGTCCTGGAATATAATGCTTTTGTCTTTATACACAACATTTTTCTCCAATGCACAGGAGTAGCCATGGGCACAGTTTGTGCCAATTGTTATGCCAACATTGTTATGGCCAAATGGGAATCTGATCATGTGCTTTGTGATAATAATATTTTTTCCAGGTTTATTTTGTACTATGGTCGCTTTGTGGATGATATATTTTTTGTATGGGGCAATACATCTGAAGTATTGCATGAATGTATACAATATTTGAATGGTACTACGGACTTTCTCCGTTTTACATATGACTACTCCTCTGATAGTATATCCTTCCTGGATGTCACAATATCTAAAACTTGGGGAGGTTTAGATCCCAAACTGTACAATAAGCCTTGTAAGAAAAATAATGTCCATGCCTGTGGTATGCATCCAAGAAATGTTAAGCGGAATGTTTTAAGAGGACAATTTGTTAGGGCAGCACCAGCACACCTCCACACAAGTGACAGCGATATGTATGAATCCTTCAATAACCTGATCTCTAACTTTTTGAACAGAGGTTATAATAGCACTGAGATCACTGTGGCATAGAATGATACTATTTTGCTAAGAGACACTTGCACAAAATCATTTTTTGAGAATCAGAATATGGTAGTGCTGAGGTTTGTGAATTAGGTTATCCAATATGGATGAATCTTACTCATTCGAATGATACTGGCTTTATTTGTGATATTATTAAGAAGCATTGGAGGGTAATGATGTCAGATAAGAAATGTAAGGAGTTATTAGGGGACAAGCCCGCCTTTTGTTTTAAGAATTGTCACTCTCTTAAAAAAAATGTTATGTTACAAACCTTTAGCACATGCTAACACTGATGTTAATGCATGTAGGACTGGTACCTATCCTTGCCATCACTGCAATGTATGCAGGTATATCAAGAGAGATGATCAGTTTGTGCATCCGGACACTGAATGCGTTTTTAATGTTGATTTGTATGTTAACTGTAGCAGTAGTAATCTAGTATACTGCGTGTGCTGTGAAATCTATAAAGCCTTTTACATCAGTAAAACCAACCAATGTTTAAGAGACATAATTAGAGAGCACTTATATGCTATCAGTAGATGTAATGAGAGAAATGCTCTCTTTAAACATGTGAAATGTGCAGGAACTGACCATTGGTTTAAATTCATGGTTTTAAAAATTTTTAAGCCTGGGGTTGGGAGGGGATGATGTTAAGACCTACACTGAGTGTCTTGAAATAAAATGGATTACCATTTTACGGGCAACAAATGGGAAAGGACTCAATGATCATATTCCAATTAAGCCATTACTTATGTTATGTGATCTTAAACGCTATTGTATTTAAGGATGGTTAAAGTGGTTTAAGCTAGATATGATAAAGTACCTAGTTTGGTATGAAAGCGCTCATCTTCTGTTACTTTCAAGTTTTTAAGTTTTGTATTAAATGCTTTTATGCCATTCTTGCCTACCAGTTTTGTATTATTTTTTTGTGCATTTTCCTCCATTATTCAACCGGATGCTCCGATTTTTGCTTTACGTTTCAAGGTTAATTTTAGTTGTCGCTCATAGGAGTATGTCTTCGAGGGTTGAGATGTTATTACAGGGTAGGATATAAAGGGCAATAATACAGATGCTTTTGTGATTATTCATTTTTAGTAGTCCTACTGCTAATTCTACATTAGTGAATTGTGGAATGGGATTTGAGAATAGGAATAAGGTGAGAAGGTTGGAGTAGATTAAGGCAACACCTCCATCTTTTTGTTTAAGTGATCACATCTGAGGGCATGAAGTCCAGCGGGTAGGACTTTGGAGTCTCAGATTTGGGGTTTGAGCCAGGTTTCTGAGATAGCAGCAATGTCAGGTTGGTTGTGGCTTAGCCATGCTTGGAAGTGGTGAATTTTGTTATTGAGACTTTGGGCGTTGATTGCGAAATAAATTGAGGGATCTGTGAGGGGCAGAGAGATTAAGGGGTGGGGAAAGGTTGTTGTTATTAGTAGGAGGGTTAGGTCCTGGGTTAGGGTGAATGTCTCCAGCTAGGAAGAGGATAGAGAAGAAAAGCATTTTTAAGGGTTTTGGGTTAGATTTTAAATGATCTGGATAGTGCAGTATAAGTTTGGGACTATGAGGTTTGGCTACACTGGATACAATTTTGAGATTAAAAAGGTGGAGTGGGTTAGGCTGAAACAGAGAGGAGGAGATGGAGTAGAAGTAAATGTTAGTATGGAGGAGAAGGAAGTGGTGTGTAGAGCTATGGGAAGGAAATGAGGGGGGAAGATGGTTAGCTGAATAGGAGCTGGCCTTGTATAAAGGAATTAGAAGTCGTAAGAGGGTAAGGGGAATGTGGAGTAATGGTGAGGTCATGGCTAGAAGTGAAGTAGTTTAATATGTAATGAATTGTAGTGGGAGGGAAAAGAGTTGTGAGGTGGGTGGAGAATAGGGAAAGAGTGATGTATTTAATTAGTGTAGATGGAAGGAGGATGGGTAATGTTAGGAGTGTTTTGATTGGATGATGGAATGAGAGGGGGTGGGGAATGGTGAGAATAAAAGTGGGAGTAGTGGGAGGTGGGTGGGATTTGGGGGCAGGGTAGGGGGGTGGAGTGAGTCCGAAGGGCAAATGGAGCGGGCAGCGCTTCCCCAGCAGAGGTGCGTGGAAAAGTTATCTGTGCTTGCATGTAACCACTGGGAAAAATGGGAGAACACAAATTCCAGCAGTTTACTTTTATTTTACTTTTTATTGTATTTTATTCTGTCTGTGTCTTAAAAAAATAGAATAGAAGGGTGGAACAGTGGATTCCCACATAGAAAATGCTAGGTGTTGTTATCAGGTGGTTATGGTCAAAAATACAAGGAAAATTGCTTTGCAGGCTAATACTAATTATCAGATACAGAAAATCTACTCATGAGGAAAGAAGGAGCTTTGATACCATCTGCTTTTAAAGTTTGGGAGTTGCAGGGAAACTAGTGGGGGAAGGAGGAGGTAGCATATAATTGCAGCGCTCACACAAAATAAATATATAAATAAATTAAAAGCAGTCCAGCACTAAACAGCTAATGCTTCTACAATAAGAAGTATTCTTCTCTGCCACCTCTTCTCAAAGAATCAGGACTCTGACCACTTGCAGTGCAACTACCCACCATCACAGATCTTTACCTTTTCTTTCCATAAGTGTAATCCTTACATTGTAAAAATGCACAATATAGGCTTGAATCCTGCTAAACAATAGTTTTATTTAAATGTATAGATGATTTGTGAGCTAGTGTGCTTTGTATGCTTACTCACTAGGATGTTTTTTCATTAAGATGAAACTTGCCCCATCTGGTGTGTGTGTGTGTTTGTGGTATTGTAGAAATGGGTTCTAAGCAGGGATGTCATGGACTGGGTCTTGTAATGTTACTGTTCAAAAGTCGCTTGCTCTGAGAGCAGGTCTTTCAGAATCAGGGCAGACTTGCTCTGAGAGCAACTCTTTTGGAATCTGGCCCTAGGTGTATAAACTACTAGTTATAAGGGCTGTTTGCGCTAAGTGTAGGTGTATAAACTACTAGTTATAAGGGCTGTTCGCGCTAAGTGTTTTAATATGAAATATGAAGAAACAATACAGGAGAAATGCAACAGATATCTAAAGTAAAATGTCTTCTTTTGTTTTGACTAATAAAAATACCCAGTAAAAACTTTACAGAGTTAATAGTTTCATCTCAATGCATTCAATATTTTACTTAGTTTTTCTAACTATCTAATAGCTGAAAAAGACCTCGGTCCAGTCTGAATATTTGTTCAGTAAAAATAAATAAATGGAATAATAAACATTTTCCATGCCCTTCAAGGCTAATATAGTCACTAGACGTTAGCTCCAGTATCTCTGCTGCAGGATAAACTTTCTGCCCTTCTAATTATCTTCTCCATTAACTACTGTAGTTATGTATGACCTGCATGCATTTTGAATGCCTTGTGATGGACTGCATATTCCTTTTCTATCACTTATCGGGACTGATACTTGTTAAATATGTTACATACAGTTAATAAATATACAAACTTGAGCCTCTGTTAACCTTGGAAAAATAAGTATTAGATTTGCATGTTGTAGCCTATGTTTGGTGGTTGTGTACTGCGAGATTTTTCCCCTGCTGTTTTGCTGCATTTATATTTACTGTTAAGGTTTTGGCACTTTGAAAGTGACTTGCTGAGATTCATATATTATGCATGAGCTGGCTTTTAGATTCAGACCTTTGTAATATCTCATACTTACTTCTGCTAATTAGTCTAGAAGTCTGTTAAATGCTGTTGTAGTTTCTTACAGTTATCTTTTTCTCATCCTAAAAAGTTTAGTCTGTTAAATATCTAGCCTCCATTAGTGGCAGGTAGCACAGTGATTCAGTGGGTAAGGTTTCTATCTCAAAGTTTCAAAGTTTGGGGATCAATTCTGACCTCCAGTTGCTGTATGTGTAGAGTTTTCATATCCTCTCTGTGTTTGGTTGAGCTTCCTTTGGCTGTTGTAGTTTTCTCCCTTAAAATTGCTGGTTGAGTGATTACTTTAAACTTGCTGTAGGAGTCATATTTCTGCCTACTTAAAGACATAGTTAAGGCCTGAGAAGGATGAGTTTAGCTTGCCAATTAACAAATTAACATCTAAAATACATCTTGTTTCACGAGTGTCCCCAGGAGCTTTTGTTAAAGCGATTCATTTAGAGACACAAAATATGCATCTGGAGAATATAAATTGAACCCAGGTTTGCAGGATGTGGACTGATGAGTATCACTATCACCGTTATATGCTACTGTCTACATGTTCCACTAAATGACTACAACTCACTGCAAAGTCTTTCTGCAGCATTCTGATGGGATTGTCACGCATTTGACCATTTTGACTGTTAGCTGAATAATAGACATAACGATGTATGGCTTGCCATGGTGGTAGAAATTTAAGTTGTGTGGGTGGAGATATGCTGCTGCAGACTCAAAAAGAAGCAGAGTTAGTTTTTTTTTTTTTTTGCTTTCTTAACCTCTGGTCATTTTTTGACCTTTAGGAATCATCAGTGAGCAGTGAAGTGTGTGAGCATACCTGACACCTACTGCCTGCCTTATCTGGTGTCATCCTATGGTGATAAGGTTAAATGATAACTAATTAGTAGACAAGCAATGCCCCCATTCATGGACAATGACATTACAAGAACATTAGTTCAGGTTTTGCTGTTACCTAGCTTTGTTAATTCAAATGACAGAAATGCAGGCATGGGTGCTGATATCTAGTGTATTGAGATTTAATGCTCCTGTCTATAGTTTGCATTTTACAGGCACTCCAGAACCAAACAGAAAGCAAAATATAATCTGCTTTCGTGAGCAAAAGCTATGTTTTCTAGGACTGGCACTACAAATCATGCTTTAAAGGATAACTGAAAGCCTTTAGTCATGTGGGAAAATGTGCTTAATTACAGACTTAAGGGCTAATTACAGCTACTTTCAGACTCTGAGCTACACAGAGACTAGAAGCATGTCAAGGTCGCCTCTTATGTATGACCTGATCTGCAAGGCACTTCCTCTTGAATCAATACTGAAGTGCTTTCAACAGCTCAAGGTTCGATCTCCAGGAGGACTCCTTTTTGAAGAAGGATAATGGATGCCTTGAATACAGTCCAGCTAAGCAGACTCTGGAGTGAAGTGTTATGTTGAACTGAGAGAGACTAATGCATTGGGGGTGGGGTTGGAGGGGATCTTAGATGAAAGATACAGCTTTGAAAGTATATTAATATCCTGTTTTCAGTTGCAATGTCTGGGCATTTTATGGCTATGGCACTTGGTCTTGCAAGTAGTTTGGATAATATAAATGTGTAATTAAACATTTTAACTGATTACTGACCATTCATGGAATGATGTAATTATTCCTGTAATGAAGCAGTCTAATATATTATTGATAGTTTTGTACATTCACTGCTAAGGCCAACAGAGGTGAAGTCCAACAACTTTTGTGCTGATTCCCCTTTTCTTGAAAATATATGTGGTAACAAGTAAGTTTATTTATGTTTGTTAGCCTGGGTAGTTGACTGTTGCAAAGAAGTTGCATTTTAGTCACATCCCACAAGATAAAATAGAAATCATGAGCATATGTGTTTATATTTCAGAAGCGATAAGCAGGTGACAGTTTCATGATACATACAGAGGTTCTGTATTAAAGTATCAAACATTAAAAAAAAATATATTATATATATATCTCTACTGCATGCCTGTACTGCTGGCATAAAGGGATAAAACCCAAACTCCAGTCCAGGTGACTTATGTCTGACTAGTAGCTGGAGTGCTTGACAACACAGACAGTGAGGATGGGAATGCCAATCTTGGGTGCTGGTTCACTTTGCTGCTTTAGTGACAGGACCTTGGCTGGGCCGTGGAGGCCTATCATGATGGTTTAGACCTGGTGCTAGGAAGATGGGGTGCAGCTGAAAATGTTGATAATAGTATCCCTTGTTGATGCATATGGGAGAGCAGACACACATGGACAGCTGGCTACATACATAGCCCTTGTGGTAACACAAGTGTTCATATTACCCCCCAGGGGTGAGGATAGGCCATAAATGAAAAATATTATCATTGCTGGGATGCCATCAAAAGCTCAAAGTACTTTAATGGCTACCTAGATGCCATCCCACTTCTGTTAACATAATATCTGATCAAAGGATGGCTTGATGGTCAGCAGGCATGGTGGCCAAAGTAATATAAAAGCCAAAAGCATACCCAATATATACACTTGTTCAACTGTATAATACTTTCTAATATCATAAAATACCTACAATATGCAGACTATATACATAGAAGCAAATGAAAAATTAAGGAATTCCACACAGATAAAGTAGCCAATTAGTAGAAGATGCTTGCCTTATTTGGAATAAATACAACAGGTGGTTCCAGAAGTATGCATCTGTGTTTGAGTACCTTGACTTAATTTGAAGGAAATGTATTTATTTGAAACAGCAAGTCCAAATGACAGCTATATTTTGCAAAAGTAAAATCTATTTAGTTCTGAAAGCATGCCTTTTAAAAATCTTATGAATAAATACTAAGCTGTTCAAATATTGTAACTAATTTGCTAAGCAAAAAAAAAAAATCCTATTCAGTGTCAACTCAGGCTCAAAGGGGTAAAGTCCTGACTTGTTCCAGGTGACCAAGGATTGACAAGCAAACCAAGTACTTGAGAAAATGACAAGGGAAGGTGGAAGCAAATGACTAGGTATGTTTTGACTCTCCTTTGTCAGGTTTCTAAGGTGGTCTCTGACCTTCCTAACTCTGAGGGGAAGGCTTCGGCCCTTTCCTTGATGGATCCACTTCACAAGTTGCCCACCACTCAGTCAAATGCAGCTGTGATGGAGCTGCTGCCTCTTCCAGGGCTGCTGACTTTGGCTCAGTCATGAAGCATTATTCTTGGCTTCATCTTCAGGCTTTGCCTGATGACATCAAGGCCAGATCTTTGGATGCTCCTTTAGATAACAAAAGTCTTTTTGGATCTGGTGCTACTAATGACCTTTTCAAGTTCTGCCAAGACAAGGGCAAAGCCTTGCAGGAGCTAAACTATATTTTTGTTTCTCTTATTACTACATTTCAGAGGAACTATCCTTCCAAGTCAGCCTTTGTTCGCAGACAGTATCATCCTCCTCCTAAGGGGAAGAAGGGTTCTAGGCGTGTGCCTCCTGCTAAATCTACTCAGACTCCTGCCTCCCAGAAACCTTATTTTTAGGACAAGCCTGGCTCTATTTGATGGTTGGCTCTCTCCTTCCATTGGCCAGGTTCCCTTGTCCCTCCACCTTTACCTGTATCTTCCAAATTGGCTACAAACCACCTCAGACTTTTGGGTTTTGTCCGTTATCCATCAGGGATATTTCATGGTTTGGAAGTCCCTTCATCCCTTTTCAGGCATTCCTCAACCTCCACGGAAACAGCTTTCTCATTTCTCAGAGGTTCTTTACTCTCTTTTGGATCAAGGCACCATTCAACCTGTGCCTCTGTCTCAGGTAGGTAAGGGCTTTTGTTCCAGAATGTTTTTGGCCGAAGAAAGGAGGGTTTATAAAGGCCATTTCTGGATCTTTCCTGGCTAAGTACCTTTCCTAAGATTCCTACCTTTCAAATGTTATCCCTTCAAATTTTGTTTCCTCTTCTACTTTCTCAGCCCTTTCTGATGTCTCAGGATCTCAAGGATGCACACCTTCACATTCCCATCCATCTTCTTTTCAGGAAATGTTTGCATTTCTCTGTCTCTTCCTTGCATTTTCAGTTCTTTGTCCTTTGTTCTCTCTACTGCCTCAAGGGTATTCACCAGATAGTTAGCTCATGTCATTGTCTTTTGCAGGCTTTGAGGTGTTCAGATTTTTCCCTATCTAGATTATCTTCTTATTCAAGGTCCTTTTCCTGGCAGTCTGCTTCAGGATCCCAGTTTTACTGCTTGCCTATTACATAGATTGGGTTTACCATAAATGAGCAGAAATTGTTTCTGGGACCTTTTCAGGATCATATTTTCTTCAGATGCAGGCTTCAAATGGTTCATATGTTGTCATCCATTCCTGCCCCCAAGGCTCTGACCCTGATAACCTTTTTCCAGAGTCTATCACAGTCAGGGAACTTCTCAGAGTCTTGGGGTTCATGGCTTCCACCATCCCCATGTTCCCTCTCACCAGGGTCCATATGAGGAAGCTTCAGTTGTATCTCATATCAGTGTGGCTTCAGCATAGGCAGCCCCTGGAGTTCCTGGTGCCTTTTCTTCCTTGTCTCAAGCTTGACCTTCAGTGGTGGATTCATCATCTATCTTTTCTCTCTTTTTCTCAAAATAAGGGACTTCCTTTTCAAGCTCCAGTATCCAATCAGGAGCTTTATTACATACGCCTCAATCAGGGGGTGGGGTGCCTCCTGTGGCCCCCTGAAGGTTCAGAGTTTCTGGCTTCCTCATCAGAGGTCAGACCATATCAACATAAAAGAGATGAGGGCTCTGTTTCTGGCTCCCTAGGCTTTTCATTCCCTCTTTCATTCCAGGTCCCTCAAAGTCTTCAAAGACATTACCACAGTGATGTGGCATGTCAACAAGCAGTGAGGCACAAGATCATATCTTCTGTGCAGACTAGCTCTTCAGTTCTGGGATTTATCTGTCCAGTATCAGGTGACTCTATTCATGTGGTTTACATTGCATCAGAGCATAATCTAGTGACAGACTCTTTGAGCAAATTCAGCGCACAGGCTCACAAATGGATGCTTCACAGAGATGTGCTCCTGGACATTGTCGTCAGTGGTGCATTCCTCACGTAGATCTTTTCATTTCCCCTTTGAACAGACAACTTCTTATAATCTGTTCCAGAGTTCCAAGTCCTCTTGGCTTGAAAAGTAGACTTCCTATCTTTTCCTTGGAAGGGGATATTTCTGTATGTGTTTTCCCCCTTCATCTGTTGCCATGAGTTCTGCACAAACTCAGGCAGGACTCTCTCAAAATCATGCTCGTGACTCCCTTTTGGTACAGACAGCATTGGTCCCCCTTGTTTCTCATTTGACCAGGGGCAATCACCACAAGTTACCTCACTGGGTGGATCTTCTCACACAAGACAAGGGATCTTTTGTCCATCCTAACCTCTCCACTCTTCAGCTGACATGACCCCTTTTAGGCACCTGTTTTCTGAGGAAGTGTTCCAGGTTTTTCATGAGCCCAGAAAACCCACCACTAGAAAATCTTATATCCAAAAGGAAGCAATTTTCTGTCTGGTGCCTCTGTTGCCGTCAGGATCCCCTATCTGTGGAGGTTCCTCTGTTTCTCTCTTATTTGTGTGATCTGCTACATGCTGGGTTGGCATATTCTTCAGTTAAAGCTCACTTGTCAGTAGTTTCTGCTTGTCTGCCCTTGATGACTCTTGTGGCATCTAGATTTTAGGTCAAGCAGTTTCTCAAAGGCGTCCTTTGTATCAGACCTCCTAGGAAGCCTATTTCACCTTCCTGGGGTGTCAGTTTTGTACTTGAAGAATTAACCCAGGCTGCTTTTGAACCTGCTTTTTCAACTTCCTTAAAACATTGCACTTCTTTTGGCTCTCACTTCAGCCAAGACAGTGTCTGAGCTTTAGGCTCTCCTAGCTATTCCTTCATTCTTAGTTTTTCACAGAGACAGGGCGTCGCCTCATGCTAATCTTCTTTTATGCCCAAGCTGGTCAAGGAGCTGTCTAATAATCAGCTAGGTGCCCTCTCCTTCTTCAGCCTGTCCAGTTCATTCATCAGTTTGGTAACACTACATTGCATGTATATATAGTCATCTAGTTTCCTTTTCTTCAATTTGAACACCAGAACTAGCAGTAAAAGCATCTTAGTGAAAATGCTGCCAGATTATTTAATTCCATGTGCATTTCATAGTCCAAAATGCATCATATCGTGCACTTAAGGAATGTTATCCTGTATTTCCCCTCCTGTTAACCACCTTCACCAGGATAAAAGTCTTTGTGCCATATCACAGCAGAACATGGGTGTGCTTGGCTGGTCCAACATGCAGGCACATCATCACCTTGGTCCCAAACCTCTTATTTGTTTTTATTAATGTGCACTGCATTTTAGCAGGCCTTTTATTAAACATGCACACATATATGCAGCCCCTGAAAGGGTACATGTTTAATGTTCAATGACTCTAATTCTCACCTTGTAGAACTAGAGGTGTAAATTGGGGAGATACATGCTGAAGCTAAAAATTGTGGTAGCTGATTGTTCACCTTTCTCCAAGTTCCAGCAATCATGGAGTTTAAGTAGCAGGAATGCTGGGAGAGGATAAACACTTGAAAGGTGTAACAACAAGTTTAATGTTTCATTGCTTTACTGTCAGCACTGCAATTTAGTTTTTTGAAGTGTAAGGATTTCCAATAGCAGGTGCCATGCTTCTGATCTGGAGACATCCAAGGCCTAAAATATAGCAAAGAGATTAGCAAGTGTTAATACAGCTGCAAAGCCTCCAGGTTTCCAGCAGGGAGTAGTGCATCCCTGACATTTCTTACTCTGTCTCTACCACCGAGGATGGGGCAGTAGGCCATTTGGCACTCCCATCTCCTTATCCTGACTGACCCTCTGATGCTAATCAAACCCTTATCACCTGTTGCATAGTTTGAAATAAAACTTGTATGTTATTGGGATTGTTTACATAAGTATGTTCTAATGCAACAAAAATGTTGTTTGCTGTCTTGCGAGGGCTTCTTTGTTGAACACCACCACTTTCAGATTTTCTTGACTGAGAATAAGTCCAGTTTTGATTACCTATGTCTGCAGGTTAACAAACCCTGTTGCTGTGTTTTCTGTAAAGATGAGAAGAAGCCGCCACAACTTAAAAGTGTGGAGTCAACTATATACTGCACATATAGTGTGTCACCAGCGTGTCTCCACATTTTACTTGTAGGGAGAAATCTGGTGCCAAGACTGGATCTCTATAGTTCCCTGCAACTACAGTTTCAGAGTTAGAATTTCCATTTCAGTGTGCATTGATGACACAGTCTTTCTTCACTTGAGTTTGGATGTAAAGAGAGGAGAGTCACAGTAAAGGGGAGATTCACAGAAAAACATAAGCCTTTGAATGGTCTAGGAATATAGCTCTGACATGCCTTCCTGTATCAGGCTGCGATAGGGAAAAAACAGGTTTGACAAAGGCAGTGTCTGTCCTTTTTCCATACCTAAATTATGTTTCATGTCTGTGAACTCACAGCACTGCTGGAGTGACATAATTATAACCTCACCAGGTTCGCCAGTACTTTTGTCAGGGAACATCAGAGACTGATTGGCCTATATTTTTTAGCCTTATAGGATGACCTTGTTTGTGAAGACAGAGAACAATGGTTTCATTCCACAGTCCTTCAAACATCTCTCCAAGCGTGTTTGGATTAATAAGCATTTCTATTGATCTGACAATGTATGGAGGCCTCAGTCATATGAATCTGGGTGGTAGCCTGACTGGAAAAGGGCAGCTTCTGATTTTACATTTCATGAGTAGTTTCAGCACCAGTGCTGTGCTGACAGGGGACAAACTGAAAGTCAACTACACCAACAACTCTATAACCTGGAAGCACAAACTGTACAATATACCATGCAATCACACGCAGATGGGGGTTTCCACCCTTTTAGCATGTCTTAATGCAATGCCAGTTAGTTCTGTAAAAAATGTCCAAAACACCTTTAAAATATTCCATCTTTCACACATTTTTACACCTTTGAGTAGGATATTCCATTCCTCGATGACCACCTTTTCTGTAAGCTGTTTTATAGTTCTGTTGCTGTTCTTATGGCACATAATCTGTACATATCAAGTTAAATGAATCAGGATGCTCTTTCTTAATTCTAGACATTCCCATAAAATGGGTCCTTTAATGCTTTAAATATCTATATTAGCTCCCCACCAACCCTTTGTTGTCTTTTAGAAAGAGAAGGATCTATCTAAAGGTACCAGTTCTGCCATTTTGCTGATTAACATGAAGTTAGTTACTGAAAACGTAAGCTGCCTCTGTGTGAGCTCTTCCAGAAAACATTGATTGAGGTTAGGAACACTTTTATGACTTCCCAGAAACATTTGAGGTTATCTAGGGGAGAATTATGTCAGAAAAATATTTTTTATGTTCATTTTACCTGATTTTGATACGAGTGCCTCATGTTCTACAAACCACCATACATTTGTAAATATTGTGGGCTTTCTGCTATTTTCTAGGTCTGCCATTTCTTTATTACCCATAATAACCTTGAATAGGAGTGTCACCCAGGTAAAGCAAATGGATTAGATTCATAGCTTTTTTAATGGGCAGATCTTTCTAGCATGGAATAGAAGATGACACATGTAGCTGACCATTTTGTCACTGTTTACTGTTATCCTGAGAGGTGTCCATTCAACATTGTTTATGTTAGTACTCCGTTACTAAGGAGAAATGTGTGTGGGTTTTACCTTGATTAGAGTGGCAAGACCACTCATGGAAAAAAGTAACCACCTTTTAAAGTTAGGGGGCATGGCCACTTAATATATTTGCTATATTTGTTGTCCTGAAGTGGTGGAAGTATTCAGTGACCATCCATTCTGGTTAGGAAGTATCTAATCAAGACGTAATGATCTGAATGATCAAAAAGATTATTCTCTCCATTCTTCATGAGAGTTTCCCTTTCTGTTACATAGCCTAGATGCTAGGCCTGCAGCCTAAGATGAAGGGTGTAACCAAGATTCATTAACAGCCCCTGCTTACATTTGCCAAGGCTGCCAGAACTTGTCAGGGATTTGGTATGCATGGGTAGGCTTAAAATGGCCGCAGTAGTCATTGGCCTATTACTCCTCTATGATCCTATAAAGCTGTTAAGAGGCTCAAAAATAACTTCACTTGTGGCCACTATCTATGTGTTATAGCTTTCAAAGATGTGAAACGTTGTGTTTGTATGTTTTAATTTTCTTTCTTTCTTTCTGTTTGTTTTATATTTCATAGTACACTGCAGCAGCTAAAACTCCATGCACTACAAAGAATTGTATGACAGCACTAAGTCTGTTATAGCTTTCTAAGGAGAAACACACTCAGTTTGCCTGTACTTTTTTGTGTTTAGTTATTTTTCTCTCTCTTTCTGTGCAGCTGGTAATATATGGAGCAGGCAAAAGTGCCATGTACTACAAAGAATTATGACTGGGCATTTCAATCATTGCTAATTGTTATATCTTCTCAAAATGGATGTCAAGATTCTGCTCTTAAGCTTTCTTTTCCTTTGCTGTTAAGGAGACTTTGACATCCCTTTTTGAAAAATATAACGACTTGGTTACTATCAAAAATCCAGTCATAATCCTCTGTCATCATCCCTTTCCTAACGAGATATTAATCTTATTTATACAGTTATAAAGTTATTGTGCTAACCTTGTAACATATTAGTTTTCATCTTCTGGACTGCTTTCCTTTTCGGTCTTTGTTGAAAACATTGTTCAGATAGCCATTGTTTGAGTTTTTTGTTTATTTCTCAAGCAGTTGTGCTTGACGGCTTATAAGTATCTCTCTGTATCTTAATGTTTCCCTAACACTGCTTATTGCCTCCTCAGATTGACTGACTTACTTTTAGGCCTTAAGAATATATCTCATATTCTTTTCCATTTTTTCTTTTATTACTGAATAAACACCCCCCCCCCCCCACACACACACACACACACACACACACACATATATATATATATATATATATATTGGGCCACTCCCTCCACGTTGTCACTAAATGAAACAATAAGGAAGACAAGGCCCAGAAGAAAGCCCTATGATATTTCACTCGTCATCTTCCTTCAATTCAGCTTATACTATTTACAATTCATACCTCTAAACCTCTTAGCCCAATAAATCTGGACAAAGCCAAAAATAATGGGGGACAACGGCATAAAAATAGGGACAGATTTTAAATATTGTTCTTATAAACTTAAAGTTGATAGAATGAAAGGTTTTGTGTTAACATCTATTTTCTGAAGTATATGAAGTCTGAAACGCAACTATCTGTTATTATTTAATGATTTCTATCCTCAGTAATTTGCCAGAAAATCACAAATTTTATGAGGAAGAGAGGAAAAATATCAGGCAAAAATCTGGACAGTTGAGAGGTTTGTATTTACTATAGCTCTGTTTCCATTTCCTCAGTCAATTTGTTACCCAGAGTACCTCTCTGGGATTCAGCCCTATACTGGGTTATTAGTCTTCTGTCTGGAATGCTGTAATGTGCCCTGCTAAGCCCTACAAATGCCACATCCACGGCCCCTGCATGACCTACTACTGTGATCAAAAGAAATCTGCTATGCACCTGACATCACTTTTCCTTTGAGTATGAACACACAGGCATTCCGTTTGTAATTTATGTGGTGTTTCTCCTGCATATTGCTATCATTACAATATATCATAACTTGTTATTACTCGTATACTCATAAACATTTGAAATCTGTGATTCTGTGGGCATTCTGGACTAATGTACTATTCTCTTACTGAATTTCAGAGGCTGTAACCGAGGCCATAGCTGAAATCAATTGCCAGGATTCAATCTAGCCACACGGTTTCTTATGACAAATAAAACTGCCCATTATGGTTCTGGCAATGTACCTCCCTGAACTCTTGACACTTTGTCGTCCTTTCTTTTCATTCAATGTTTCCATAAATTTTCACAAATAAGATTAAACTAATAGGTAGACTTTTGCCTTGCCACATCTTTTTAGCAAGGAATCATTTCTGCTTTTTTCTAGTCCTTACGTACTACAGTTTCTTCCATTTTTTGAAGGTTGTCAGACACGCCACTAATTCATTCCTTAGCAAGACATGTCAGTGTGTGAGCTAATGGGGATTTGCCAAGGAATTCTGAACAAAATTAAGAGCTTTAGAGATTCTTACAAGTCCACTTCCTTGGCGACTGGGATAGAAATGGCCTAGGCTCAAAAACTCGAGTTCTGTAAGTGAAGACTAGAACAGTTCTGGCAAGGAACACTGAATCAAGGAAGGAAAGAGTGGGTGACACATTCAACTAAGTAAGAAAGATAGTTTTGATTAAATGTTAAAGTGAGCTTTGCTGTCATTGCTGGCAGCTACCTGCAGCTGTCCTTTATTGGTGAGATCTCCAGGGAAACATTACCGCCACAGTTACTTGATGCATTTCCATGTTGGATACTCCACTTTGATTGTATACAGCAAAAAGGATTTCTAAGTGCTGTTTTAAAAGTCAAGGGGATGAAATGGTTGAAAAACAAAAACAAGAAAAAAAAAAAAGCAGGCATGCACAATGGTTCAAGCTTGGAGCCCTGAGAGGTCTGTATTGTTGCTGTGCTCAGAAAAAGGTGCTTAACAGTGGGAGGTGCTGTTAGTACATTTTGGCAATCTGTGTGTGTGGGGTGTGTGCGTGTGCGATGCGCTGTGTTGGTGGGAAGCTGCAGCAGTTTGAGATTATGCTTTCCAGACTTTTCTTCATGTACAACATTAAGAATGACAACAATTTTTAACCTGCTTATGCTTCTAAACATTTCTTGAACAGTTGTATAACACAAGACAAGAACAGAAAATAAATAACAGGAACATGCTCAAGTATGAGTGTATTGTTGCTTATTTCTTTATCTAGGTGTGATGAAAAAAATTTTAAATCATTTGTTTTTCAAAACTATTTCCAATTTAAGACTTCTTCCATCGCAGGCCTTTGTAAGATTTTAGATACTACAAACCTATCGACAGAAGATTACCTTTTTATACTAGTGCTGCGGGTAGTTTTCTCTACAGTTGCCACATCTCATATTCATACAAAATCCTTTCTGCCATCTGTCCTAAGCATTCCTGAAACCCTCATTTACCTACACTGTATGACTATGCATCGCAGTGCGTTCCAGCACCCATTACCATCCCTATGAAATAATGTTTCATTAATGTAGTCTTGACCCCACTTCTGTCTGCAACCAATATCTTTCTCCCTTCCCTATCCTTGCTTTTGAAGACCACTACCACTACTTGTATTCTGACTGTAACATCTGCCCATACCTTAACCCTTGTTACCTTTTCTCTTTTAATGTATAAATGTCAATGTGTTTCAGACTCTTCCCTCTTACCACAGACCCGCCATTCCCCTCATCATTTTGGTAACTTTTCACTGCATGCTTTCCTAATACTCCTTCACTATGACTACCACTGAACACAGCATTGCAGATGAAACCTTTTCAGTACCCTGAATAATAGGTGATGTCAGCATCAAAGAAAGAGAATTCTGCAGTTATATACCCCTGTCTTGCCATCCTTTGTTACTGCCTGTTCACATTACATTTTATAATTTCACCTGTCACCTCATATTCATTCATTCATTCACTTGTTCAGTCATTTTTCTGATACATGCTTAATCCTATTTATGGTCTCAGGGAAGCTGAAACGTCTCAAGTAGCCGCATAACACAGTGAACCAGTCCTGAATGAGATGTCAATCCATCACAATGCACATCTGTGTGTATGTAAACATAAATGTACATATCTATCTATCTAATATATATATATATATATATATATATATATATATATATATATATGCATATACACACATACACACATACACGCATGCACATGTATGTGCACATGCATAGACTCACATGCACAGTGCAGGTATACCTGCAAGCAGTGTAGGCCATCGCCAGTTAACTTTTTAGAATATATTTGGAATAGGGGTAAAACAGATACCCCATCAAAAACCCATATGTCAATAGGGTGTATATTTACACTTTGCACAGAAGGCACCCCAGCCAAGAACTGAACCAGAGAATCAAGCACTGTGAGGCAGCAACACTTGTTGCTGCACCATTCTGCTGCCCCATCTAATCTTATTTGTCATAATGGAGCTTAAGACCTCTATCCTTGTGATATTTTCCAGCAATATTCCCAGCAGGTTGAACTTGGGCTACGACATGAATACTACCTGGTGACTGTCTGTCTTCTGCCTCTGTTACCCGCACCAGAATTATTTATTTGAGGCTTGTGCTCAGGTTTGGCTCTCAAATACTATCCTTTCTGAACACATAACTTGAACTTCCACTGCATTCAGCCATAACTGATCAACTGATACCATACAACTCGTTCACTATTTAAGGTATCACCATGCTCCCTACAAAGTTTAGTAGTTTGCTTTGCATTTGAAAAAGTAATGTCGGCCAAAATTGTCAAGCTCGCTGCTGGTGCACCATCAGAGTCTTTTATGACATTTTATACAATGGCAGCTATGATTACTTATGCAAATAAGTTTGTTTACCTCATAAAGTTAACAACATGACCACACAACCCGAAGTTGCCAGAGGTCAGAGAGGAGACAAACCATGGAAGGGAAGCGTGATCCTGCTGTTGCATATAACAATATTGTCACATCTGGGATGCTGGTTAAGCTATGTGCATGCTTTCTTGAAAAAGGAGTGCTGTAAGAATGCCTAAGGAAGGAGCAACATGAGTGCAGAGGACAGGAAACAGAGATTTCCAGCATATGCACCTTATGAAAGGAATGATGAGGCAAAGAGCTACTTGCAGATGACAAATAAGGTGAGTATCGCAGAACTCCGATTGAATTGAAACAGTATGTGTGTAACGGCAGACCCTTGGGTTGAAAATTTAGTATATATGTAAGCACTTTCTTACAACAAGAGTAGTTATCAGTTTGTGTAAGTTGCTTGCTGATACACAGAAACATAGCACATAGCTACATTCATGGGTAGGGTTTACATCAGTGGTTTTAACAGAATAAGAGCCAGACATATCGTCCAAAACAGTCTGATAGAACCCATCCGGATTTGGTTTGTATGCAGAGTATGCCTGCAGTAGACTTTGTGTACCCACAGTCTGTACTGTTCATTTATTCAAAACACTTTCTAACTCTGTTTCCTTTAATTACTTACCTAAAATCAGTCTCATATATTTTGGGGATGGTTCACCAGCTGCAACATTCTTGTGTATCAACATGACATTCTAACGCTTTGCTGTACTGATTCCATTTAGCTGGTCCCCCTCAAATATTTAACTAAACCCAGAGTTCAGCACCCAGCCCTCAGGAAAACTCAAGCTATTTGTAGATGTTTTGGGGGTTATATGAGTTTCTCTGGAAAATAAGTTAAAATAAGTAAATAAATTAGTTTTATATTTTTTATGAAGTAATATATGTTTATGGCAATGCACTATATTGCTGAGTATGTGTGTTTTTTATGTATTGACCATTTCTGTATAGTTAATAAAAGATTAAGAGAGAACAATCATAACCATTGATTCACTATTAATATGTTTATTGTTTTTAATTATTTATTGAGAATACGTAGTGATTTAGTTCCATTGTGAACATTTACTTGACAGAGAGTAAGCTGCTCCCTAGTTTGTTTGGTGCATGTTATATATCTATATGTTTATATATATATATATATATATATATATATATATATATATATATATATATATATATATATATATATATATGTGTGTGTGTGTGTGTGTGTGTGTTAGACGTTGCACATTCGATTCTCAGTTAGAGCGTCTTCTGTGTGTCAACTTGCGTGAATGGGCGTTCCTTCGTTGAAGGTTGTGCGTTAGACTCGGCAAGCCAGCACGTAAAAATCTACTGCCAATCATTAGCGGACCAGAGTTCCGCTGTAGCGACCTCTAACCGGGAAAAGCTGAAAGACAGTTATATATATATATATATATATATATATATATATATATATATATATATATATATCATTCTCCCAGAATTAATAAATATAGTTCCCCAGTCACGTAAAATACTTAGTACAGTACAGGCAGGTCAATTTATAAAATCATAGAAAAAAAGATTCAGATACAGCTTTAACCACAATGAGTGAGACCTCATTATTGACTAATTAACATGTCTCTGAATGGCTCCTTTTTACTACTCATGCAAAAAAATCACCTGCAGTAGTAATTGGCTCTGGTGGCACATGCATCACGTTGGCACAGGTACCCTCCACACTCATGCCTCATGCTCACACACACACATTCAGATATTCACACACACACACACACACACACACACACACACACACACACACATACACACACACACACACGTACTTAACATCACACCCTCCACACATAATTGATTGGACTGATGGCACACTCACCAATTAACCCCCCCCCCACATCCTCATCCACACTCTTCATCCCCTACAAAGCCCCGACTTCTGTGATCATCCCAGGCAGATCCTCGCATATAGTTATCCCAGTCTAGTCATACCCCTGCAGATACACATAACCCACCTCCCACCACTACCTCTCTGCTAAACTTAACTGCAATGCAATCTCTTCCACTGACTTCAATTGGTGACTGCAGCAGTTTTTGCCGAGCTAATTTACACAGCCATTTGATTCTCTGCGTGGTTCTGCAAAGTAAGTTGGTTATTGCAGGCAGTTCTGGGGGACAGCATATAACTAAGTCATACTAGGTGCTTCCCCAGAATGCTTTATCTTGTAGCATGACCTGTGGAACTTCCCCAACATGGTGATTCTTCTTAACATGGAAAATCACTGTGATGGGCCAGTCACTGAATCAGAAAGGCAGAGCTTATCATTTGGGGTAAGTCTTTCTGAATTCCAGGAGTTTCTTACATTTAATATGCTGGTCTTTGTGTATTACACATATATGTATAATTTTAGGCTGTCTGGAAGCTGCACAGAAAGTAGCCACAGTCAGAACCTTCTGCCTTTTTTTTCCAGAAGATCAGTTTCAGATTCAGTGCAAGGGCAGCTAAAGATTTTCTGTAGTATTTTTTTCATAGATGTAGCAGAATGCATCCTCCTATTAAATAGATATGGTGTAATATTATCAGAGACATCATAATATTGTCAAAAAGTCACAAGTGGGACATTAGTTGTGTATGTGGGATACATATGGCTGCAGGTTAAAAAGAAAAGGAGCTGATATCCAAAAATGATAATATCCACAGAATACCACATAATTTTGGCACACTGAAAAAATATTACAGGGCTGTTCAGAAAACATAGCTCATAGCATTATATGAAATATCTCCATGAGTGGCAACGTGCAGAGAGGGGATGATTAAGATAAACGTAGCACGCCCACACTACTGGAGAGATAGTACAAAATTTATTACATGCAAATACCTGTATGATGGAATGCAAATGAGGGTTGGTATGCTAATGTGATTTGTTGTGCATGTAAATGATGGAATCAGGCAAGCCAAAACAATTCTGAACAGTGTAGAACTGGCAGTCATCTGTTCTGAATGTCAGGATTTCCTGGTGTACAATAGCTTTATTCACACTATGATGCTTGGATGGAGTGTGTTATCATTATTAGAGGATCAGCCTGTGATGATGATCACATTCGCAGCCATTGTCCATGATGGTGTGTGTTATTACCTTGTGTACTGCATTCACAGCCAGTGTCCATGATGGTGTGTGTTATCACCTTGGGTACTGCATTAACAGCTGGTGTCCTTGATGGTGCATGCTAATACCCTGTGTATTGCATTCACAGCCAGTGTCCATGATGGTGCATGTTATTACCCTATGTATAGCATTCAAAGCCAGTGTCCATGATGGTGCATGTTATTACCCTATGTATAGCATTCACAGCCAGTGTCCATGATGGTGCATGTTATTAACTTGGGTACTGCATTAACAGCCAGTGTCTATGATGGTGTGTGTTATTACCCTATGTATAGCATTCACAGCCAGTGTCCATGATGGTGCATGTTATTACCCTATGTATAGCATTCACAGCCAGTGTCCATGATGGTGCATGTTATTAACTTGGGTACTGCATTAACAGCCAGTGTCTATGATGGTGTGTGTTATTACCCTATGTATAGCATTCACAGCCAGTGTCCATGATGGTGCATGTTATTACCCTATGTATAGCATTCACAGCCAGTGTCCATGATGGTGCATGTTATTAACTTGGGTACTGCATTAACAGCCAGTGTCTATGATGGTGTGTGTTATTACCCTATGTATAGCATTCACAGCCAGTGTCCATGATGGTGCATGTTATTACCCTATGTATAGCATTCACAGCCAGTGTCCATGATGGTGCATGTTATTACCCTATGTATAGCATTCACAGCCAGTGTCCATGATGGTGCATGTTATTAACTTGGGTACTGCATTAACAGCCAGTGTCTATGATGGTGTGTGTTATTACCCTATGTATAGCATTCACAGCCAGTGTCCATGATGGTGCATGTTATTACCCTATGTATAGCATTCACAGCCAGTGTCCAAATTGGTGCATGTTATTAACTTGGGTACTGCATTAACAGCCAGCGTCTATGATGGTGTGTGTTATTAACTTGGGTAGCACATTTGCAGCCAGTGTCCATGATGGTATGTGTTATTAAAAGCCCCCCCAAAACCTTAAAGGTTCTAGATGCTCTGAGGTGCATTTTAGTGATTTTTAAGTAACCTTTTTTCATCTAGGGATTGCCTGAACAAAAAAACATGATCAAAGAAAGAAATGTAGTCTTATCTTTCAACTTTGCTTTTTTAACTGCATTCTTTCATTACATTAAATTCTAACTCTCCAAGACTACGTTGTAATAAGTGCAGTAGAAATAACTGTATTAGACCAAGGGTCAGGGGCCAGAAGACCACCAGAAGCCATGGGGTTCTACACACTCTGAGGTGCATTTTAGAATGTTTTAAAACAGCCTTTTTCATCTAGTAATGAAGGAGTGGTAATTGGTTCAGAACACATGTTGTAAGTGGAGTGAATTTTAAATACAGTGTAAAGTTGTATTATTTTATCTGAAGAAGTTCTTGAAAGCTGCTGGATGAAAAGCGCTTTGTTAAACAGTTGGTTGATACTTTGTGGATTTATTGCGTGGAATTTTTACTTCAAGTTACTTCAAGTTACTGCTGTGTGGATTTAACTGTGGAGCCTGTAGATGTTTGTTTCATTTAGGAGCTATTATTAACTCCCCAAGTGAAACAGACATTCTACAGAAAGGCCTCACCTAGATCAATGACTGGTGTCGAAACCATGGACTTAAGCTTAACGCCAAAAAACGCATCCGCTTATTTGGGTTTGAGTCTTGGAACTGATCTAGTTCTCATAATAAACACCCTATTCCTACGCTAAAGCCTAGCACTTGCTCACTAAAGCAATTATATAAGTCAGCACTAAAAAATTAAAAGCACTACACCCTCACAAACTCCCCTTGAGTAACTTGTTCCCCATTGGCCATTTTTTTCAATTATAAAGGAATTCCCAATACTATTCTAGCATGTCCAAAGGTCAGTTGTCAATCTCCTCTCCGGTCAAGCTGGTGAACCTGGGAATCTTGAGGCAATGTTACAACTGCCTAATGTACACAGACAACCCTCTCCTCCTCCCAACAAATTCTAACACATGTGAGAGATGCAACCATATAGCCAAACTGGAGGCTAAGCTCTCTCAACTCAGTACTGGCGTAACCAGTCAGGAGGAGAAGGAAACCACACTCACTACAATTCCAGTCTCACATAGACCTACCACGACAGCAAACCAAACACATAAATGCACAAAAACATACTTGGAGGCTCTAAATAAAAATCTGCCTAAGCAGCAGAGACCTCCAAAGCAGACACCCAAGCAACCGCTACCCCAAAACAAAACACGTGCAACACATAGCTCACAAAGCCAGTGTGCTGAACAGTCACAGCCCTTAAGGCTAAACAACACACCTGATACACTTGTAATAGGTGACTCTATCATCAGGCACACTGACGTCCCGCTCACCAGGCTGAACAAGGAGAAGGTCACGGTGAGCTGCCTATCGGGCGCTAGGATCCGCCACATAACACAAGCACTCAGGTCACTTCAAGGCAAGTACAAATATGACTCAGGTCATTCACACCAGCATGGACAATGACTGAGACATACTTCCCTGGACTACATGAAAAGAGACATAGAGGAGCTCTCTGAGCATGTAGCCCAGGCCGGTATGACCCTGACCTTGAGTAGCATCTTACCCTCACCAAGAATGATGCCACAGTACGAAGACAAGATTGTCAATTTCAACAATTGGCTTAAGTATTGGTGTCATTCAAAGGGGATCCAATGCCTGTCAGCCTGGGATGACATGCTCGACAAGCCACGATGCTTTGCTAGGGACGGCTTGCACCTGTCACCCCTGGGCTTTCGGATATTGGCAAAGGCTCTTGCTACCCCCATAGTGCCTTTTTTAGGCAAGGCTCAAAAGACAAACCCACCTCCATAGGTATCACAAGGGATAAGAAACTAAGAGTAATGCTACTCAACGCCAGAAGTCTAAACCTCAAGATGCACCTTTCGAAACTCTCCTTAGCATGGAGAACATCGATATCTGTGCAGTAACAGAAACCTGGTTCAAGGCTCCAGAGAGCACCCCAGCACTACCAGGTTATACCTCATACCATGCTTTTCGGCCCCAAAACTTGGACTGAACCACAAAAGGAGGGGGAGTATCAATATTCATCAAAGATACCCACACCTCCAGGTTGGTGGCACAGCACGAAGCATCAGAGACTATCCATGTGCAACTAACAGTGGGTAAAACTGCCTTCCAGTTTATAACCTGCTACAGACCACCCTCCCAAACCCAGGAACCCCACTCGGCCTTCCTGAGAACACTGGAAAATATGAAGGTCTCTCCAAACACCATTATATTGGGTGACTTCAACTACCCAACCATAGACTGGGAGCATTACTCTAGCTCCAACACTCCAGCCCAAAGGTTCCTAGAATTTATAAACTCAAATGCTATGAAACAACTTGTTACCACTCCCACAAGAGGGGAAAACATACTGGACCTGATCATCACCAACATGGGGACTCTATGCTCCAGACCAGAAGTTTATCCCTCACTGGTAAGATCAGACCATAAACTAATCTCACTGGATATTCACATCCCGACCCCAACCCATGCCCAAAAAACCACAGTGAAAAACTTCTCTAAAGCAAATTTCACACTCCTCAAAACCGAGGTGGAATCCTCCAAAGGCAGACGTCCTGTCTGGTGGACCCCAGCCATAAACAAACTATACAATAGAAGGAGGAAGCTACTACATGACAGAGCAAAATCCCAAAAAGGGAAGGCATCTCTGATCAGTATTAGCAAAAAACTACGGGCACTCATAAAATCGTCTAAGGCCAGCTTTGAGAGAAAAATTGCACAGGACACTAAGGATAATCACAAGGCTTTCTTTAGTTATGTTAGGAACCTGGGTGGGAATTCCCAGATATGCTCAGAATTAGTCCAAAATGACAAAAAATATACCGATCCCACAGACATTGCCAAAATCCTAGCTGACAGGTTCAGCGCAAACTTCTCCCCCCCCCCCACCAAAAGGGGTCATATCTATCCCAGCAGAGTGCTGCCCCCTGACATCTCAGATGCTCAGGTAAGAGCTGCCCTCTCCAAAGCAAGAAACACAGCAGCAATGGGACCAGACGGTGTCCCAGGCTGCGTCCTACATGAACTCCAAGAAGAGCTAAACCCAAACCTAAAACTACTGTTCAATCTCAGCCTTACTACAGGATATGTACCCAAAGAGTGGCGTACAGCAACAGTGGTCCCTCTCCACAAAGGTGGTGCCTCAACGGATCCTGGAAACTATCGCCCCATAAGTCTCACTAGCTTGGTCTGCAAAGCTATGGAAAGGATCATCACGGACCTTATAAATAAAGATATTGGGGACCTACAGACACTGGATCCTACCCAGTTCGGCTTTGTTAAGGGTAGATCCTGCCTCTTAAACCTGGTTGATTTCTTTGAAACAGTCACCAAGGCCATTGACAAGGGGAAGGTGGTCCACACAGCCTACCTGGACCTCACAAAAGCCTTCGATACAATACCCCACTTGGGCATTATAGATAAGCTCACCAGCTTAAATATAAACCCCTATGTCACTAGATGGGTTGCAAACTGGCTCAAGGACAGAACCCACATGGTTAGAATAGCTGGAGCCATGTCAGACTCCAAACCAGTTACAAGTGGCGTCCCACAAGGCTCAGTCTTGGGACCTCTCTTGTTCGGTATATATTTCTCGGAGGTACAGGCCAACATGGAAGGACTGTGGCTGACCAAGTTCGCAGATGACTGCAAACTGGGCGCCATAATAGACTCTCCAGCCGACACAAGCATCCTCCAAAAGGGCCTCATAGAAACAGACAACTGGTGCCAGAGCCATGGCCTCAAGCTAAACGCCAAAAAGTGTATAGTCATCCCCTTTGGCAAAAACAAAGTGCCCACAAATTACCACATAGGTAGTAATCCATTAAGTACAGAATAAGTAATTGGGGACCTGGGGACCCAAGTTGATAGCAATCTCTCATTTGACAACCACAAGGCCAAAGTGGTTAGAAAAACATTTTATAAAGCCCACCTAATCATGAAGGGATTCACATCTAGATCAGGGGAGGTCATCGTGCCTCTTTACTCATCCCTCATCAGGCCCATAATTGAGTACAATGCCCCTTTTTGGGATGTACCTTACCAGACACCTGCAGCAACTGGAAAGACCCCAAAAGTACCTCACCAAGAGGATTAAGGGGCTCAAACAGATGCCGTATGCTGCCCGGTTAAAGAAACTCCAGCTCTACTCAGTGGCATACCGCCTGCTCAGAGGCGATCTGTGCCTGATGTATAAAGCCATGTCCAACCGGAATTAATGGACATGCTGCACCTCAGAAAATCCAAATCCCATCGAGCCACGCTCGAGGGACTTAAACCTCAGCACTGAAATAAATAGGACATGCTGGAGGGACAGATTCATAACCCAGAGGCTCCCTTCACTCTGGAATAAAATCCCAGTCCAGGTTAGGCAGAGTCCCTCATTGACTCTCTTCAAGAGGAATCTTGATGAGTGGATGGGAGATCGTAGGTTTACCCCGGGTATCACTTCTGTGTCACTGTTAGACAGAGGCACAGTATACTAACCTCGAAAAAGGGCATAGCAAAATTAATTTAAAATGGGTGGCGAAAGCCATACACACTCTGGCTAGGCTTATAAATGCCCTAGGGCAGATGGCCTAGTATGAACCTATGAACCTATGAACCTATGGGTTAAGTTAACCCCTTACTACCCTTTCTTTTCAAAAATTATCCAAATGTATGTCGTTGCTCAAACAGACTTCTGTTGTAAAAAGCATTTTATGCTATTTATATATGTACTTAGTATGGAAAATGTACCGATTAAAACAAACATTATCTAATTAGACTTTTTAATTTTAAAATACATAAAATAGAACACATTTCATTGATACCAGGATATTGGCATGCATTTGTACGTAACTGCCACATAAGTTCAAGTCTTTCTAAAATAAGGGAGTCTGGACCTCCTTTAATAACTGTTATAACTTGGTCTATGGCACTAAACTTGAACCTATGTTCTGGGGATTCAGAAATATCTGAAAAGAAGATGGTGACAACCAATAATTCCCTGTCACAGACACTCCAATAAGTGTACGAACACCTCTGGTTAAGCACAAAATTTATTCCACTCAGTAAACGAACAGCACATTAGAAACAGTCTTTGTGTTTCTAATGTGCTGTTCATTTTCTCAGTGGAATAAATTTTGTGCTTAACCAGAGGTGTTCATACAATTATTGGAGTGTCTGTGACAGGGGATTCAGAAACATGTCTTACTAGTGCATTTTCTTGTTTCCCCCTACTTAATCTATAAAGGTGTTCCTATACTCTCTCTCAACTTTCGGTCAGTTATCCCCACGTAGAATACTGGACAATGTTGACATCTAGCTACATAAACTATCATTTCTGATTGACAATCAAATCTCTTCTTTGTGTAGTATTTTCTCCCCCTTAGTTGATATACTTGTTCTACTTCTATGCGCTTACAATAGTTACACATACCCCACTTTGCCATACCTGGATTTCTAGGTAATTTGGTGCTTTGAGTCTCCAACATATTTTTCATATTCTTTCCTCTCTTAAAAATAATTTATGGTGGAACTGGAAGTTTGTTCACAATAAATATGTCACCCTGTAATAAATTCCAGTTCTTAGAAATGATGTTCTTAAATTCCCATGCATTCAGACTATATGTTGTAATAAAACTGTATTTCATGTGAAATCTTTCTGACCTATCTACCTCACTGTTTATTGTTATGTTATTAACCAATATTTGCCTATAACTTTGATCTAAAATAGGCTTATATAGTCCCCTTAGTTCTTTTGTTTTGTACTTCTTGTGCCAGTTGCATGATGAGGGAATCAGGGTAAACTCTTCTCAGAAACATCTCCCTGAAATTTTCACATTCTGCATAGAAATCTTCTTTTATGCTCACCATTCTGACTGCCCTAACTAATTGGCCTTTCACTACTGACCTTTTTGGTGGAATGGGTGGCAGCTAGAATAGTGTAGGAAAGTGTTGGAATACATCTTTTTCCTATAGATTTTACCTGCGTATCTTCCTTTATTTTTGTCTTTTTTCAATTCAGTGTCTAGATATGCAATACTGTCCTCTCCAAAATTATAAGTGAACTGCAAAAATTCTGTTATATTATTAAGGTGGTTCACTAAGTCTTGCTCTATCTTGACATCTCCTTTAAGGATAATAATGATGTCAACCAGGAATCTTGTGTAGAAGTAGAAAAGTTCACTAATCTTTGGGTTCTTTTGAATAATTTCAACAATTTCAAACCAATATTGCCCAGTAAAACAATGAAACAAATCATGGGCATTCAGAATCGCCAATTAGCTGAAACACCTGATGTTCATAAGGATCATTGCATATATCCCATGTGCCTCTGATACAAGAGGTTTGGGAGGTCACTCAGTGGGAGTTCTAGCTTTGCTGGAGTTTTCATTTTGTTTTTGCTGAAACCTATTTCACAAATTCTTTCAAAAAGTGCCACTTTGGGGTGCATGGGAGGGTTATAAGTACTTGCTATTCAAAAAACATTCTCATTATACTCATGTTGCCATAACAAAACAGCAAGGTTAACTTTCCTCACAAAAAGTTTAAGGCCTAATAAAGTTTTTGCCATGTCTGCATTACTTGCAGGTACAAAAGTCTGTCCTTTCACTAAAAGTTCCACTAATTCGGGCTCTAACGAGAAACAAGAGTATTTGTAGAATTTAACGTCTTTCTTTTCATTCTCTCTGATGTTACAGTACCTATTTGCATTGTGAAATTCAGTATTTACCTCCTCTGCGTGTGTCTGTTGTTGCCTCCTTGTGCCCTCTCTTCCCTTGTGAAATTTATAGCATGTTGTCCTTGACCGTTCATGTTGTTTAGATGATTTTCATATGTAGATGCTTGGTTATTCCTATTATTAATCCTTTCACTTCATTGTGGTAGAACTGGTGAGCCCTGGTTGCCATTTATGATAACGATGGTCTCCATCGCCATGTTTGCTTCTGTATTTAAATTAGCTCTTCCTTGCTGCCAGTTTTGACCAATCAAATTCCATACTTGCAATGATGGCAGTTTAGGGTAGCCTGAACCTTTACAGTAGTCCGCCCTGTCCCTGTTCAGTTTTTTGATTTTTGTAAAACGTAGTTTCTTCATGTGTTGAGCTATACTACTGAATGTCCTGTTATACACAAAGCGGGTACTGCTCAAAGTCAGCATCCGCTTTTATTTCATTGTCCATGATTACAATATCTTTTGCTAAATTATCTGTGGCAATCTGATAGTGTTTTAGCATCAGCTTTAGTAGCTCAAGTCCATGTCTGTTGAAAAATTTAATTAAATCTTGATGGAACACTGAACTCTCCTCAAGACCTGTCGGGTATTGCCAGATACGCAGTCCCTTAGAGACTATTCTTTCTTTTATGCACTCACGGAAATATATTATTTCAAGTTGCAGTTTGGTTCAGAGTGAACACATGATGTAAGTGGAGTGAATTTTAAACCCAGTGTAAAGTTGTATTATTTTAGCTGAAGAAGTTCTTGCAATCTGTAAGATGAAAAGTGCTTCATTAAACAGTCGGTTGGTACTTTGTGGATTTATTGCATGGAATGTTTACTTCAAGTTTCTTCAAGTTGCTGCTGTGTGGATTTAACTGTGGATCCTGTAGCTGTTTGTTTCATTTAGGAATTGTTGGTTCTTTCCTGGTTTTTGGTCAAAGAGTTTATAATAGCTCCCAGCTTACAGTTGTCTGCATACTTGGTCAGCCAGGCCTTTGTGTTGGCCTGGACTTCTGAGAAGTAGATGCCAAATAGGAGAAGATCCAGGACCGATCCCTGTGGGACTCCACTCATGACTGGTCATCAGTCTGACTTGGAGTTCGCTACTTTCACACTGTGTGTTCTATCTGTGAGTCAATTTGCAGCCCACCTAGTGATATAAGGGTTGATGCCTAGTTTGGTGAGTTTATCAATAATTCCTGAGTGAGGAATGGTATCAAAGGCCTTGGCCAGATCGGGGTAGGCTGTATGCACTGTGGCCTTACCTTTATCCACAGCCCTGGTGACGTACTCAAAGAAGTCAACCAGATTGAGCAGGCTTGATCTCCCTCTCACAAAGCCAAACTGTGTGGGGTCCAGAGTTTGGAGATTTCCTATATTTTTGTTAATCAGGTCCATGATGATGTGCTCCATAGCTTTTCATATCAGACTCATCAAGCTAATGGGGCAATAATTCCCAGGGTATGTAGTCGGTCCCCATTTATGGAGAGGGATGACTGTAGCAGTGCACCATTCAGTATGGAGAAAGCCTGAGGTGAGGCTATGACTGCACAGGGCACATAGATGTGGTGCCAGTTCATTTTGTAGTTCATGTAAAACACAGCCAGAGATATTATCGGGTCCCATGGAAGCTGTATTCTTGGCCGTGGACAATGCAGCTTTAACCTGTGCTGCAGCAATGCTGGGTGCCTAGCATTTTTCCGGTATTGTGATTGGTCCTTTATGGAGGGAGAGAGGGGTAAAGTTGGCACTGAATCTGTTGGCCAGTATGTTGGTAATATCTGTTGTCTCAGTATAGGAGGTACCATTGTGCAGTAACTCAGAGCAAATCTGGGTATTGCCGTGGAGGTTCTTGATATAACTATAGAGGACTTTGTGATTGTTTTTAGTGTGGGCCACAATTCTGCTTTCATTGCTGGCTTTAGAGGATGTGATGAGGGATCTCAACTTTTTGTTGAGGCTAATAAGGGAGTTTTTCCAGTCTTGGGACTTCAATGTTTTCTGCAACAGTTTCTTCCTAATGTTGTAGAGTTTGTTAATGGCAGGGAACCACCAGATTGGCTTCCTTTTTTTGGAGGAGAGCGTCTTGGTTCTGTTGTGTATGGCTAGTTCCATGCATTTATGTACATGTTCGTACAGTGCATTGGTGTATTATTCGGCAGTCATGCAGCTATTTTCTATTGGCATGGGTGCCATGAAGTTAGCCACCTCTGTTTTTAGGAATCCAAGGTGGTTACCTTTGCAGAGGCTGTGGGTGAGGTGTGGATTTCCATGGTGATTAGTTTATGGTCGGATCTGACCAGGGAGGGATTAACTATTGGTGTAGAGCAATGGTCGCCCATGTTAGTAATAACCAGATCAAGGATATTGCTTCCTCTAGTGGGGGTCAGAATTAGCTGGTCCAGGGTATTGGAATTGATGAATTCCAGGAAGCGTTGGGCCAGTGTATTGGTGCTTGAGTAGTTTTCCCAGTTGATGGAGGGGTAGTTGAAGTCTCCTAGTATGAGAGTGTTGAGTTGGACCTTGATAGATTCCAGGATGCTTAGGAATGTGGAATGAGAGTCTAGGGATATGGCTGGGGACCTGTTGCAGGTTATGACCTGGATCGCCGTCTTACCAAATGTTAGTTGTACCTGAAGTATCTCAGATGCGTTATGCTGGGCTACTAGTCTGGAGGTGTGCATATCCTTTATGAATATGGAGACACCACCGCCTTTGGAGCTTTGGTCCATGTTTTGGGGCTGAAAGGTGTGGAATGAGTTATAGCCTGGTAGTGCAGGGGTGCCTTCTGCCACTTTTAAACCAGGTCTCCATTACAGCACAAATGTTGATGTTTTCCATTTTGAGGAGTGCTTTGAGTGAATGCATCTTGAGATTGAGAATTCTAGCATTGAGTAGCATGACCCTCAGATTGCATTTATTTATAGTTGTTATGATGGTAATTTGGTCTTTGGAACACCGCCTAAAAAGGCACTATAGGGGTGCCAAGAGCCTTAGTCAGTACCCGGAAACCCAGGGGTATGAAGGCCATCCAGGTCTGTTAATCATGTCATCACAAGCAGACAGATACTGGATCCCCTTAGAATGACACCAGAAACTTAGCCAATTGTTGAAGTCAATCATTTTTTGTTTGTACTGCGGTATCATTTTGGGTGACTGTAGGATACTGCTCAAGGCTAGTGTCATACCTGCCTGCCGAGAGCTCCACCATGTCTCTTTTCATGTAGTCCAGGGAGGTGCATCTCAGGTCATTCACACCCATGTGGACAATGATAGAGTCATACTTGTACTTGTTGTGGAGTGACATGAGTGTGTGTGTTATGTGTTGAATTCTGGCACCTGATAGACAGCTGACTGCTACCTTCTCCTTATTCAACCTAGTGAGTGGGACATCTGTGTACCTCACTATTGAGTCACCTATGATTAGTGTATTGGGCAAGGTGGTTAGCCTTAGGGGCTTAGGCTGAGGGGCACACTGTGGAGGGGAGCTATGTGTCCTGTGGTTTGTGCTGTGTTGTGGTGGTCGAGTGCATTTCTGTCTTGGAGGTCTCTGCTGTTTGGGTAAATTTCTATTGAGAGCCTCCATGAAGGTGGATGTGTGTTTTTTGTTTTTATGTGAGAGCTGTGATAGTCAGTGTTCTGGAGGGCTATGTGTTCCATGTGGTGTGGTGCAGGTGTTGACCTTCTCCTCTTAACCAGCTAGTCTGGTCTTGGCTGGAGAGTGCATAGCTTCCAATTTGGTGATATAAGTGTGAACATCAAGTTAACTGTATTAGAGCACCTCCCTCCGTTCAGTGCTCATTGTACCCCAGACACATTTTTTTAAGTTGGATGCTTTATTTATTTATTTATTTAATGACCCTAAAAATAAGCATGATGCCCTAGACAATTGCCTAGTTTACCTATGTGTAAGGCCAGACCTGGTCACTTCCATCAAATGTGACACACATACTGCAACATGCCATTCATTTGCATATTCTGTGGGTATATACATACCTTGTGATGCAAATATTTATGGCAGCAACCCTAATGTACCTGGGCCACAGAAACGCGTAGATACTGTAGTGACTAGCCCATCCACACTAGTGGGTGACTGTACATCAGGTAATGGAACATGCTAATATTAGGTATATGAAAAATCTGAACTAAAGGTGTTCGAATGTTTCATGTTTGCAGTCTCAATGTTCAGTCGTTTATATTACCGATTGCACTGTGCATTCACTAATATAAATGCAAAGAACTGTACAGAGATTGCAGTACAGTGCGGTTAGGGAAAATCATCCCTTTCCTCACTGTAGTGCGATCTCAGAGTTATAATATATAGTTATCCTGCAAATATGGGATGTTCCTTGCAGGAGTCTGGGACTTCTAGGTAAGAATGGAATCATGGGTAATTGCCGTAAAATTACGAATTTGACATTTTCGGCAATTAACCATGATTTTTGACGTTCTAACCTTCCGGGTTTGTGAATTTTCAGCGTTAGTTTTTGATCTTTAGTTACATTTTTCTTTTAATTTTCGATTATTTGATAGCAAACCTTAGTATTAACATGGTGCATCTCCTGCATATATCTTGGCAGTAATCACCATCCCATATTTCACTTCCAAGCCAATATCACTTATGAAAGTGCTTTCACCTTCCCCTGACAGGTACAAGGAATTCTTCCACTTGCATGAGTTGCTTCTGTGCTGGTGGTCCACCTCTGTGGTGGAGCTGTCCCTGGCAGGACCCTGTGCCTTAGTCTTAGCATGCAGCATCACATCATTGACTTTGTGATGTACCAGTACTGTGGTCCTACTGTGACTGTCCACAGCATTGATGTCCTGCACCAATCCCTGCTACACCTGGTTCTAGATAGCCTTGCCTGCCTTACCCTTCTCAAGTATGAACATGATGTGTGTATATGGCTTAAAGTACCACCTCTGTCTTGAATGTGATGAATGCTTTAAGCCATTGCTGTTCTTTTGGTCCTATGACAATATCTGCAAACATATGGGTTACACATGTGGACCGATGTGTGTATGTATGTATGACTGTCCTTCATGGATAATGTCTTTGCACTGTCACCCTGCCTCCATCTGGTGAGTATGTATCTGTGTGCTAATACGCTGTCACCATTCATACCCTGTGTCATACTGACAGCAGCAGTGGTCATTTTTCCATCTTTATTAAGCTGATAGCACATTATGTGATGCAAGTACAAGAGGACTTGTATTCTATATAGTGTGGTCTGTATGCATATCATATAGTCTTAGTCCCTACACAGTAGGACTGTAACCTGTCATGCCCTTGTGCTCCATTCCATGTCATGGTTAGACAATTCCTCTTAGCAGGACAGTAACTTGTCATAACCTTATGCTGAGTTCCCAGTGAGACTGAACTCTCCCAGCAGGACAGTCACTTTTCATGACCTTGTGTTTTGTTACCCTACACAAGTCACTGTGCAGTATTTATTCCTTGTACCTCCATGCTCCCTTGTGTGTACCCTGCAGTTCTGAGATATTTTTTATACTGTTGATCATCTCTAATTTTCTGCTATTAGGGGAGGTGTTCTCAGCAACAGTTAGCACTACCACGTGCCCATGCTTGGACTGGGAGGCATACCACTCAACCTCTTAGAGCAAGAAATCAGGACAAAGCCTAAAAAACATGGGGACAAAGACCCCCAAAAATAGGGACAGAATTTAAATATTGCTTGTATAAACTTAGAAACTTGTTACAATAACAGGATTTGTGTAAGCATGCCTTTTCTGAAGGACAGAAAGTCTGAAACTCAAATGTATGTCTTTATTTAGTGACATCAGTCATTGGTGATGTGCCTAAAAAACACACATTTTATGAGAAATAGACCAAAATTATGAGGCAAAAATCTGGACAGGTCACCAGTATGCTGGGAGGTCTTGTGCACAGTGCACTTATGCACAGATACTGGGAAGCACATAGCACCACTGGTTAACACTAGTGATCCTTTCCACTGTGCAGTCATGCTGATCAACAGCATGCATCATGTGGTGTCCAGGAGATATGGCCACATGCATGGGGTTACCAGTTTCTTCTTCCTTCAGAACTGTAGTTTGGACATGATTAGTTTAGGTGCTAGTTTCATTAGATATCCCACCTGATACAAATAAGAGATTTAAATCTTCCTCCATTTGCTGCAGGGAGACTATAAGGAAAGCTTCCTGGGGCAGTGCAAAGGCCCCATTCATAAAATTGATGCCTGGTACCAGCTTACCAGGGTGTTGAGCTATGCCTCTGGCCTTACCTGCTTTGGTAAGGAGGGGTGGCACAGATACAGTAACCTACTCCAGCATGGGGCGACAGAGCTTGGGGGAGGGTAAATCTTCATTGGTGAACATCATGTATATCTCTCATTGTCTAATCTACCATTGCCTTCTGTTGGCAGAGGTGTACTATACTGATAACTGTTTTATATTAATTCACCAGTGAAGGTAGCATTCAGTCATGAGGCTTCCCTTAGAAGTGATGACATGCTGTCCAGACAATGGGAATAAGTGTAGTACATGGTCATGAATCATTTAAAAATGATATGGAAGCAATATATACAGGAGTACTAATGTGTTGTAATTTTTTCTTTCTCTTTTTTGGTCCCTGTTGTCTACAGGGTTAGTTGTGGTGCAGAATGCCTGTGTCCCCTGTAGTCACCCTGGCCTACTTCTCAACGAGGGACAAAGGTTACCCTGTGGAAGATTCCCCAGAGGGCTGACTGGTGATCTTGGTGATCAGCTCGGAGGAGGGATGTAAAGACACCTTCTAAGAGTGGCTTGAAGTGGTCCTTCTGCATTACCTAGCAGCAGATGCAGTGGCTAGTCGTGTCTAAGGTGGGTCAGCATGGAGTGTCCACACTGAGAGCCAGAAGCATCATCTTGTGTGACTGACATTCACATGGCTGATTAGCCCAGTCCATTAGCTACTAGATGCAGGTATGCCACCTTCTTGTTCATAGGTTCATAGGATCATAGGTATGTACTAGGCTATCTGCCCAAAGGCATTTATAAGCCTAGCCAGAATGTGTTGGCTTTCATCGCCCCCTTAGATTAGTTCCCTGTGCCTCTGTCCAGCAGAGCCACTGAAGTGATCCCCAGGGTAAACCTTCTGTTTCACATCCACTTGTCAAGGTTTCTCTTGAAGAGTGTTAGTGAGGAGCTATGCCCAATGTAGATTGGAATCTTGTTCCAGAACATGGGAAGTCACTGGGACAGGAATCTATCCCTCCAGCACATCCTATTTATTGTTGTGGTGAGGTTTAGATCCCTAGAGCATGGAGCTCGAGGGGATATGGTTTTCTTTAGGTGGAGCATGTCCATCAATTCTGGGTTGGACATGGCCTTATATGTCAGACAGAGATCTCCTCTGAGTAGGCGGTATCAACCGAGTACAGCTGTAGTTTCTTCAGTCGAGCTGCATAGGGCATCTGTTTGAGGCCAGTGATCCTCTTGGTGAGGTACTTCTGTGGTCTTTCCAGCCGTTGCAGGTGTCTTGTAAGGTACATCCCAAATGGAGCATTGTACTCTATGATGGGTCTGATGAGTGATGCGAAAAGGGGCACGATGACCTCTTTTGATCTGGATGCGAACCCTTTTGTGATTAGGTGGGACACACAGAAGGATTTTCTAACCACTTTAGCAATGTGATTATCAAAGGAGAGATTACTATCTACTTGGGTCCCCAGATCCCTTATTACGTCTTCCATATTTAGGGGGCTACCACCTATGTGGTAGTTTGTGGGTAGTTTGTTTTTTCCAAAGGGGATGACTATGCACTTTTTGGCATTTAGCTTGAGGCCATGGTTTTGACACCAAGTATCTGTCTCAGTGAGACCCTTTTGGAGGATGTCTATGACAGCCGGAGAGTCAATTATAGCTCCTAGTTTGCAGTCGTCTGTGAACTTGGTCAGCCATAGTCCTCCTGTGCTTGCCTGTACCTCTGAGAAATATATGCCGAACAGGAGGGGTCCTAGGACTGAGCCCTGGGGAACGTCACTTGTAACCAGTTTAGAGTCAGACCTAGCTCCCTCAACTCTTACCATGTGGGTTCTGTCCGTGATCCAGTTGGCAACTCATCTCATGATGTAAGGGTTTATGTTCAGGCTGGTGAGCTTGTCTATAATACCAGAATGGGGAATGGTGTCAAAGGCCTTTGTGAGGTCTACGTAGGCTGTGTGGACCACCTTTCCCTTGTCTATAGCCTTGGTAACTGTCTCAAAGAAGTCCACCAGGTTTAGGAGACATGATCTGCCCTTAACAAAGCCAAACTGAGTAGGGTCTAGTGTTTGGAGGTTCCCAATGTCTCTGTTAATGAGATCCATGATGATGTGCTCCATAGCCTTGCAGACCAAGCTAGTCAGGCTTATAGGGTGATATTTCCTGGGGTCTGTTGTGGCTCCACCTTTGTGGAGAAAAATAACCATTGCTGTGCACCACTCTATGGGCATGTAGCCTTTGGAGAGGCTGAGTTTGAGGGGTTAGTTCATCTTTGAGCTCATGTAGGACACAGCCTGGGACACCATCCGGTCCCATTGATGCTATGTTTTTGGCTTTGGAGAAGGCTGTTTTAACCTGAGTGTCTGTGATTTCAGGGGCACTACATTCTTCTGGCATGGTTATGGGCCATTTTGAGGGTGAGAGGGGGGTGAAGTTTGCACTGAACCTGTCTGCCAGGATGTTGGCGATATTGGTCGGTTCAGTGTATTTTGTGCCATTCTGCACTAACTCTGAGCAGATCTGAGAATTGCCACTTAGATTCTTGACATAGCTAAAGAATGCCTTATGGTTATATTTGGAGTCCTTGGCAATTTTTCTTTTGAAGCTAGCCTTGGATGATTTTATGAGGGATTGTAGTTTCTTGCTGATACTGATCAGGGATGTCTTCCCTTCTTGGGATTTTACTCTTTTCTGTATTAGTTTCCTCCTTCTATTGTATAGCTTGTTTATGGCAGGGGTCCACCAGACTGGTTTCCTTTTCTTGGAGGAGTGAGTCTTGGTTTTGCTTGGGATAGCACAATCCATGCATTCCTGTAGGTGCCCATAGCATGCATTAGAAAAGGATTTTGTAGCTTGGGCAGCGTTATCCTTTAGCATGGGGGATTTGAAACTTTCCACCTCAGTCTTAAGTAACGTGAAGTTTGCTTTTGAAAAGTTTTTCACGGTGGTTTCTTTGATTGGGGGTGGGGGCGGAATGTGGATATCCAGAGTAATTTGTTTATGGTCAGATCTAACCAGCAAGGGACTGACCTCTGGTGTGGAATGTCGCCCATATTGGTGATGACCAGGTCCAACATGTTGTCACCTCTGGTGGGGGTGTTGACCAGTTGATCCAGGGCATTTAAGTTTATAAATTCTAGGAAATGTTGGGCAAGGGGCTTAGTACTTAAGTAGTTCTCCCAGTTAATGTTTTGGTAATTGAAATCACCCAATATCAGGATGTTTGGTAGGACCTTTATGTTTCCCAGTGTTTTCAGAAATGCGGAATGGGGGTCCTGGGACATGGTGGGTGATCTGTAGCAAGTTACAATTTGAATTGTTGTTCTGCCCATTGTTAGTTGCACGTGGATGATCTCCGAAGCATCGTGCTGTGCCACTACTGGAGGTGTGGGTATCATTGATGAATATGGATATGGTCCCACCTTTTGTATTTCGGTCCAGGTTTTGTGGCCGAAATGTATGTTATGAGTTGTAGCCTGGTAGTGCTGGGGTGATCTCTGGAGCCTTAAACCAGGTTTCTGTTACTGCACATATATCGATTTTCTCCATACTGAGGAGTGCCTCGAGTGCGTGCATTTTGAGGTTTAGACTTCTAGCATTGAGTAGCATTACCCTTAGTTTTTTGTTACTTGTGCTATTTACGGTGGTGGGTTTGTCTTTTGAGCCTTGCCTAAAAATGGCACTATGGGGTGGCAAGAGCCTTAGCCAGTATTTGAAAGCCTAAGGGTGACAGGTGCAAGCCGTCTCTAGCAAAGCAGTGTGGCTTGTCGAGCATGTCATCCCAGACTGACAGACACTGGATCCCCTTTGAATGACACCAGAAGCTTAGCCAATTGTTGAAATTGATAATTTTTTCTTTATACCATGGTATCATTCTTGGTGAGGGCAGGATGCTATCAGGGTCAGGGTCTACGTGATCAGAGAGCTCTTCCATGTCTCTTTTCATGTAGTTCAGGGAGGTATGGCTCAGGTCATTCACACTAACATGGACAATGACAGAGTCGTATTGGTACTTGTTCTGGAGTGACCTGAGTGCTTGTGTTATGTGGTGGATCCTGGCACCTGACAGGCAGCTAACAGTAACCTTCTCCTTGTTCAGCCTAGTGAGTGGGACATCAGTGTGCCTGACTATAGAGTCACCTATTACTAGTGTGTTGGGTATGTTATTTTACCTTAAGGGCTGTGATTGCGTGGCTCAATGGTTTTGTGAAGTATGTGTTTTGTGGTTTGTGTTGGGGGGGAGTGGAAGTTACTTGGATGTCTGCTTTGGAGGTCTCTGTTGCTTTTTCAGATTTTTATTTAGAGCCTCCGAGTATGTTTTCGTGTATTTACGTGTGTTTTTTGCCGGTGCTGGTTTCATAGGTCTATGTGAGACTGGTGGTGTGATGCAAGTAATTCCCTTCTCCTCTTGACTGTCTGATCCAGTCTTGGGTTAAGAGAGCTTAGCCTCCAGTTTGGCTGTATAATTGCATCTCTCGCATGTATTAATGTTTGGTGGTAGCAGGAGAGGGTTGTCTGTGTACATGAGGCAGTTTTAACATTGCCTCAAAATGCCCACATTCACCAGTTGGACCGGAGAGTTCACCTGAAACTGCCCTTTGGACCTACCTGGATAGGTACAGTGAGCTGTTTTACTGATTGGCTGGTAAGGTCGAATAGAGAGCCTTGTCATTCTCTACAGTATAAGGGAGTCTAGTGCTAACGTTTATTAGTGCTTGCTATGAGTTTTGAGCAAGTGCCGGGCTGCAACGTGAATGGTTTGAGTGCTTAAGTTGAAAGTTTGTCTAGTTCCAAGGGAAAAATTGAAGAGCAGACTTTGTGGAACCTCTCATGTTGGTCACATGACCACCACCACCAATAGCAGGCCACTGCAGTAGCACAGTGGTCATCATTAATGTGGCTGTGATCATTTAATATGCAGCCTGTCAGCATCATGCCAGCCATCATACAACCTAAACAGCTAACGACCATGTCATGCTAATCCACATGTACCATTTAGCACAGCACACCAGCATTATGGATTTACTCCCTGCATCACATTCCATAGCTACATAATCCTACTAACATTATAGATATGGGTGCTTTAACATTCATTTATTTACTTTTTGAAGGACTTGTAAGACTGAAGTTTAACATTCTCTTTATTCTGTTTTTACTGTGAACAATGCACTGAATCACTTGTTTTACTTCTGCTTTGTGTAGGAAATACTGACTGTTTGCAGGAGAACATGTATGTAGGTGTGTGAATGTATCTTTCTAGATGATGTAATGTAAACTGTACAAGCTTATCAGCCCATCACTTCATTATCTCTTGAATTTTAGTTTCTGAAATTACCTGGCAGATTTAGTGCCAGGAGCTCATAATCTTTATGTTGCTTTTCATTATGTTTTATGGCTCTGATATCACAGCTGAGTAACTGCTTCATGTCAACGAACATAGTTATCACTAATGAGTCATTTCCTCTGCTTTCCCCCAAACACTGACACAGAAGTCCCAGGTTACCTTATCTAGTAACAAAATGACTCACAGGCCCAGTCAAAGAGATTTTAACTAGCCTTACCAGCTGACAGAGTGACCTTTTTCTTGTTTTCCATTGTTTTGTAGAGCTGTCAAAAAGGCAGTTTTTCTTTTTGCTCAAAGGACACAAATCATATTACCTCACTGTACATATTTTTATGCAGGCTAACTTTTGCTAATTGTTACAAAATATTCATTGTGGATTTAAACTTGACTTGTCCTAACATGTTAGAGTACTGCTTCTTTGTCCCAACCAAAATGGGATATAAAATTACATTATATTAATTAATCCCTTTAAGACTGGGAATCTATTGAAATGCAAATGAGTTATTATCATGCAAATAATCAATTGATCAGCATTTTCATCTATATGGCATGGTTAAAATCATGTTGCACTATGTAAATGCAGGTCAGAACCATGTAATTTTGCACCCTGACTGTACAGATTAGAATTATTTCAACTGCATTGCAAAATTCCCTGGATTCACTGGGGAAATAAGTGCTCATATTCTCCTCCACTGTTCAGATTGGATTAGAGCAAATATATCTATACTGGAATCTTTCCATGAATCTTTTAGCAGTGGTGTCATCCCAATACACACACACACATGTACACATGTATGCACACATGCATGCATGTTTGCATACCTCCCAAGTATATTTTTTAATACACACACACATAATATATATATATATATATATATATATATATATATATATATATGTATATGATTAGTCTTAATAAAAGTTCACTATCGCTAACATGCAGTATGTTTTATAAAACACTAGTACCCAGTCGCTCTTTCTGATGACAGAGGAGGCACATTTTGTACAGCTGCTGATAAGAAACAATGTCAGGAGATGCATTATCAGCTTCTCTAGCATCTATGAACACACTGCAGTCTTCACTACAGTATGATAAGTGTGTGCATGTGAAACTTTAACAGCTTTTAGCACGGTACCGTGAATGACTCTTTTATAACTAGTGTAGTGTTGTCATGAAGGGTGCATTTGAGAGCAACTCCTCATCATGCTGAATTCCTGCCAGCAACAGACACAATTACATATTACTGAACAACAAAATAAATAAATAATAAAAACAACTGTCACCTTAGAGCACAAGAATATTAAATGGCAAGGAAACAAATAGAATTTAATGCTTCCTCCTAAAACAATAAATAAATAAAAGAAATAAAAAGTGAATAGAGCATACGTTTAATTAATACCTCCTCCTTTTCTAAAGTTCTGTGCTACTTCTGTGTCCAGTTATATACCTTCACCATGATGTGGAAACAAATCACATGTCTTCATCTAAGAGTTGTAGCTAGGAAGTTGTCCAGTAATACTACTGCTTTTGGTGGCATTCTGTCCACGCAGTCACGGTGCTCCTAAGTGTAATGTGGAATAATGGCTCTCATTCTATAGGAAGTTGTCCAAGAATACTACTGCTTTTGGTGGGATTCTGTCCACAGAGTCACAGTGCTTCTAAGTATAACATGGAATAATGGGTCTCATCCTAATGAAATAACGTTCTGTTAATAAAATGCTATATATATATATATATATATATATATATATATATATATATATATATATATATATATATATATAGGTTTTACATATGTATGTCTACCAGATGAAAAGTTGTTAAGTCATGCTTGATTCACCAACATACACAGGAACTAGTCAACTTTCAGCAAACTACAAAAATTAAGAAATCCTTTACAGTATCGTTTGTTATACACAAATGTATCACTGCAGTTGAAAAGTTATTAGTCTGATCAATACACTAACACCACTACCAGACTGTCAGCTAACCAGGTTTCAGCAAAAAAGTGAACTTTTTTTTCTTGTGGAATCTAGCCCCATCTGCCCCATAAAGTGTAGCTGGATGAAGCTTTTAACATCTGTTTGAAGATCTGGTATGCTATTGTAACAGGAAATAATAAAACTTGGGTTTATGCACTTTCTGCTATAATTGGTTTGGAGTTTTCCATTAATGGATCTGTTCCTTGAGTGGCCAAATGCAAGACTTGTGCCTTTGACAGTTCTAATTCATGCACTGTAAGACTTCCCAATAAAAACACCATGATGAGTAGCGTTTGTTTTGCCTCCTCATAAACAAATCACTTTTTTATATTGAGATGTCTATAACCAGTTGCAGCTTTGTCTGAGCATTACTCAATGAACAACATCATAGCTTGTTGTAAACATTACTCAGTGCATTACTGATGAACCTGTTCTTTAGTTTCTTCCGTTCTTCAAGCCAGAATACTCAGCAGGAAGGCAAACCTGTAGTGGACAAGATCCAGCACTGAAATTATCTATTGTATAACCAAAATAAATGAAACTAATGTACACTGTTAACATTCGAAGTTGTAAAAGTAACCATAACATGATGAAAAAGACAGGTAAGCTTTACTGTTACAAGCACCTTTCCTTTATGAACTATTTTTATATTAAATACTTTTCACAGCTGAAGTGTCTTCTTCAGGGTAGAATCACTGTATGAAGATAATAGTAATATTTGTGTAGAGTCCCAAGCTGTACACTCTTACCTTTGGGGAGGTGGGCATTCGCAAGATCCCCTGTGACACATCAGAGATTAAACCTATCCTGCATCTAGACTGTGATTCCAGCTTGCAGTATTTGTTGAATGTGTGGCTAGTTGTCCATGTGGAAGCTTTTAAAATATGCTGCTCCCAAGCATTTTTGAACTGAGGTGTTGAAGTTATTGCATTCCTAGTGGAATGCGCTTGAACAGTGCTTTCAGATTTATTATACTTGTCATTGCAAACAACAATAGAGTGGTTTACACATTTTGACAAATGTTTCTTTACTAATGGTCAGGTATTGTCTCCCTTTCTTAAAAAAGGCAAGTAAATGATCTTTTTCTGAAAAAAAATGTATTTATTTATTTATTTATTAATTTGAATTTGTTAACTGGGAAAATGGGCTTGTCCTTTGCCTATACACACAGATCGAGTTTGAAAAATGTCACTTATGTGATGTAAAACAGAGATCATAGCATACGTATATTTCAAGGATGCATACAAATGCTGCTGTTTGCAAAGCTATAGAACTGAGTTAATTGAGACAAAAGCAACAGAAATCCAGAGATTTACCTGTAGAGAGTGATCTTGTAAAATAATTTTATGAAGAATACATTATTAAGGGTGGCCACATGTCAGGAATTTATCTGTCATATCTTGTCACTGTAAATGAAGGAGAGAAGAATGAAAATGGAGAGGAAGGAGACTAAGTGAAGTGGGGGTTGTGAAGAGAGAAAGAAATCACTGAGAACAGAGACAAGAGATGAATGCATTTTTCTAATATACTTGCCTATGCACATCCACATTTGTACAAAGGTGCCCACTCATTTCAATAATATGGATAGAAAATGGGGGTGGGACCAGCCTTCTTTTCTAGACACTAATGGTCAACTGCCACCTGGGTGGCCATGGTGGTGCAGCGGTTAGTGTTGTCGCCTCACAGCAAAAGGTTCCCTGGTTTGATCTTGGGCTGGGGTGCCTTCTGTGCGGAGTCTGCATGTCCTCCCTGTGGTCACGTGGGTTTCCTCCGGGTGCTCCGGTTTCATCCCAAAGACATGCTGTAGGTGGATTGGACACTCTAAAATTGGCCCTAGGTGTGTGTGCCTTCTGTGGGAGGTTGGGCGCCAGGATGGCAACTCGACACCATAAAACTCCACTGCCAGTCATGAGCAGACATGTGATCTGCTGTGGCGACCCCTAACCGGGAAAAAGCCGAAAGAAGAAGAATGGTCAACTGCCACCTGAATAATCACTGGTAGGCAGTTACTGGCTTTTCCCCAAAATATCAAGGTTGCAGTAAACAGGGATTTTCTCCATTCTCCAAGATAGCGTGACCTGGGCTTGAAATAAATATAAAAACAAGCAACAGCACTAGTTATGAAGTATGCATTATACTTTTATTTAGAATGAAGTCATCGCCAAAAATGCAGGCTAGGTTTCACCCCTAAAGCAAGATTTCCTCAGTGCATAAGGAATGGAGCAAGTTCAATTAATATTTTAGTGCAGGAACTGTGATTAAAAAAATGAAACATTTACATTAAAAATATAATATATAAATAAAACACTAAAATCAGAATTAATTCAGCAACTATATTGTTAAAAAAATTCTTGTTCAAATAATTGAATATCAACCTCTTTAAAAAAAATTATATAAATAGATAAATGCATGCATACGTATAATTTAAAGAACTCAAAAATGACAAATACATAGTGCCTATATATATATATATATATATATATATATATATATATATATTTACTTTCAAAATCCCGAATGCAGATTCTCTGTGGACGGGATATCGGATGGCTGATTGCCGTGATGCTGACTGTGATATACTCGATAGTTCATATCAGCGTATGCCACAGTGCATTCGTTGATATGAGCTCAAACTAATGACTAGAGATTGCAATACAGTGCAGATTGGGACATTAATCCCTTTCCTCAATGTAGTGCAGTCTCAGAGTTAGAATATATAGTTAGTAGGGGGATGTGGAAGGTACAGCCCCCCAGAGGGGGGTGCAGGGGGCTTGCCCCCTTCCAAAATTTGATGTGAAGTGTAGGAGTTAAATTTATCTGAGGTCCTATATGAACATCACATTTGATGTTCACCAAAAATGTTGAATCTGCTGACTTCATTCAGTAGATTCGACGTTTCAGCTAAGTGATATTTTGTGATTTGGCATTTCCTTTGAGGATCCGAACGGATTTTGTTTTAAAGTTTGTAATTTTGATAGTAAACCTATATGTATGTATATATATATACACACACACACACACACACACACACACACACACACACACACACACACACACACACACACACACACACACACACACTGTGAACAACTGAATAACTTAAACAAAAAAAAAATATCTATGAAAAATATAATAATTTCCAAAAACTTCATTTGAACCAGGAGGAATTTATAGCCTCCCAAATTAAGCCACATCATCTTATTGCCCAACATCACTGATTTTTCAAATTTTTTAGGCTCAACAAACACAATTTTATCAATTCTGGTAAAACAGTTAATATAGTTCAAATTTTGTATATATTATTACCACATGTAATAACCATAGCAAAATGTGACCATGATTGGGCATTGGACAACTGTTTAGACTTGTATTTCAAAACTTATGTTTGATTTTGTCCCCATGCTTTCTTATGTGCCTTTACCATGAACCCAGACTCACATCTTTTACATTCAAATCTATGTTATAACTCACGAGCATATATCTCAGCCTCAAATTTATCATTACAAATACATAGTACCATTAAAAACTGTGCATAAGATATTTTGCTTAACATAAATTTAGTGTGGTGGCTTTAAGCAGATAACAACAGATTCTTAGAGAAAGACTGTATATATATATATATATATATATATATTATATATATATATATATATATATATATATATATATATATATATATATATATATATATATAGACAGATGTCTTCACTGAACCATCTAGAAGCTTTGTAACTGACACAACCAAATAATCAGTAATAAATAAATTAATCTTAACCATAATGGACAAACCTAAATTATTATTATTTAAATAAGCAACAAATCTATTCAACTCATCCAAAATCAGATTTTCAAAGCAACCAACAATTGTCAAAGATGTGTCCCCACCTGTCAATGTGCTCTAAAAACAAATTATTGATAGTGTTATACACATAATGGTGTTCAAAAAAAGCCCATTAATGTATCCCCATAGCTGTACCTCACAACTGCAAATATCACCTACCATCATAATGAAAAAAATGTTCATTTTAAAAACATTTTGTAACACATCCAATAAAAACTGATTAAATACACCCTCATATAAACCAATTGTTTCCAATCAAAATTTGATGGCCTGTAGTCCTACCATATGTGGAATGGATGTGTATAGACTAATCACATCCACCGTGCACATATATATCTTACTGTTAATGTGGAGCTGTTCCATTAACTTTAAAAACCGAGTCGTATTCATAATTCTAACCCACACCCCGGTAAACAAAAGGTTTAACTTGATAATATGCAAGTAGTGTGAGTTTGGGGGGGGGGGGCAGAGGGGAACTTGGCCCTTGCAAAAACAGTTTTTCTGGAGACTTTTGATTGTAAATGGTGCTTGCAGATTAGCCACTCTTTTGTAATCACAGTTCTCAACATCAATCACAAAGAAGTTCAGTTCTTGTCATGTATAATTATATAGTTCTTGTCAAAAATAAAAACACTCCTCTCTCTGACCCACTGCTTTGCTTTTTAAAGGTTAGGGCTATGATTTTTAATGCTCAGAGGTTGAGAGGTATGAAAAGAACAGTCATGCTTACTATGAAACAGCCAGAAAAAGACATTATATACTTCTCCAGGCCCTCTTTGAATACAGTTAACAGGAGAGAGTGCCTTTTTTATACTACGCTTGGTGCTGGTGAACCAACTCCCACTAAAGATAAAAGGCCAAGACTCTCTGCCAGGGTTAAAGTCATCTCTTTCAGAGCATTTCCAGAATGAAATGTCATATACTTACTTCAGGAGCAATGGATAACAAGATCATTCATTTCAGGCACTATTCCACTCTTGTCACTGAAGCTGGGCTAATTCATCAGTCCGATGTATATATAGTATATACGGATCTATTTTAATTAAAGGAAAGTGGAATCCGTCGAATATGAATCCGTCTACACATAAACAGCAAAATGTGGAAATGTTGAACGCACTAAATAGCGAAATCGGAAATGTTGAATTGTCATAGTTGGCCCGACTGTGGTATAGCTCCATAAGGTAAGTGTGCGATAGTTACGGACCTTAGGGTTAGGGTGCGGGTTAAGGTAAGTGCATGGATAGGCAATATATGTAAGATTTAGTGTAGGGTTTTGTTAAGTGTATGTGTGTGGAATATTTACTTTGTGTGGGTATAGTTCTGTAGGGTAAGTGTGTGGTAGTTACGGACCTTAGGGTTAGGGAGGGGTTAAGGGTAGTGCATAGATAATTGTGTGTGTTGGATTTAGCGTAGGGTTACAAGTGGGGTTTTAGTGCTTTAATTTAGGATTAGTAGTAGGGTTTTGGTTATGGTGGCCGCTGTGGTGCAGCGGTTAGCGTTGCCACCTCACAGCAAGAGGTACACCGGTTCGATCCTCGGCTGGGGTGCCTTCTGTGCAGAGTCTGCATGTCCTTCCTGTGGTTGTGTGGGTTTCCTCCAGGTGCTCTGGTTTCCTTCCACATCCCAAAGACATGCTGTAGGTGGATTGGACACTGTAAATTGGCCCTAGGTGTGAGTGTGTGCATGTGTGTGCCTTCTGTGGAAGGTTGGGCACCGGGCTGGCAACTCGGCATTGTAAAACTGCACTGCCAGTCATGAGTGGACAGGTGATCTGCTGTGGCGACCCCTAACTGGGAAAAGAAGAAGAAGAAGTAGGGTTTTGGTTAGTGTATGTATGTGTTTTTTGTTGTTGTGTTTGTGTAGGTAGTATATTATGGGTGGTGGGGTTGGCTATTATGGTTTCGATGTTTAAATTTCGCAGTTTTGTGTGTTCAGCTTTATCGCATTTCACTATTTATGTGTCGATGGATTCGTATTCGATGGATTTCACTTTCGTTTAATTAAAATAGACCCGTATATACTGTATGGAGTCTTTCAAATATTGGATTCGGTACGAGCAATAACCAATACTGTATTTCAAGCATCAAATCCTCTTTATTAGATAGTCATATAACTTAGACTGTATGATTGCAATTTTATGTCAGTGTGATTACTTATTTTGTCTTTACTCATATGAATTACATCACTATATTAATATAATATTGTATTAGATCAGCAGACAATATGGCATTTTCAGTTTTGTACCCTACACTGATCTTGTTTGAACTGTATAATTTTAAACCAAATTTATAACTTTATATTATCAAGCCAGGTCATGGCTGAAAAGGGTCTTTGGACCAGTCCATTTACTTGGTTAACAAACAACAAATAAAATAAGTAAGTAACTAAATAGTCAAAAGATGGTGTGACCTCAAACTAGGAACATATAAGTAAAGTGGATACAGGGTTAATCACTTATATGGGAGTGCATGGGGCAAGACAAGCCTGCAGAAACAATTATTTTAATGTTTACTCATTTCCACTTATTCATCATCTCTTCAAGTACATATCTGCAAAGCTTATGTACTCAAGGTAATGAGATTCATTCTGAAATGTATGAGCTATTAGTCATAGCACCATAATGTAGAGGAATGGAAGCCCAAGTATGACACAGGTGAATTGTGTTATGTTAGCAGAACAGGTGCAGGAGAATTCATGTAGGAAATGGTGGGCTTGAGCTGCAGCTAATACCAACTTGTCCATCCCGAGGGGAGCAAAGTGCAATAGGGCACCACTAGAAGAAGTGACAAGGGCATGCTTGCACAGTTAGTAGTGATACATGTGCTATTTTGTCAGGGAGGATGTGTGGGGATGGGCTTGTACATCATACCCTACCCAGAGAGCCACTGCAAAGTCTGCTGACCACATATGGGAAGGAGTTTTGAGGGATGGGGTGGGGACATTCATTGGGACAGCAAGCTGACCCACTTCTTCCTAATGACTGACTTTCACTTCCAGGGAAAACTGATGGGCTGAGTAAGCCCCTGAACAATGATGAATCAGGAATGCATGGTTCTTATCTTTGGAGGAAGCAGTGAACAAGCTGAAGGGCAAAATAGAGGCATCACTGAGCAGGTCTCATGATGGACTCAAGAAAGAAATGTTTGAGCCATTGTGTTTGTAGCCTGTATATTACAAGGTGACATGATAGACCCACATATAATCACAGATAGTAGAGATGTGTCTTATTGAAGGTCTAAGACTGAGAACATCTTTTACAAATGGTTTCACAGATTTTTTCTTTGCTCTTTCTACATGTAATGCTTGTAGATCATCAGCCGTCTCCCAACTGATCAGTCAATCTGTTCCTATCATCAAGGAGAGGGTCAGTCAGGAGGAGCCACCATTGAGACAGCCATCAGGAGTAGTTTGAGGTTTTCTGTTTTTTTATGCTGTAGTTCTCACAAGCACCCAGTGAAGTTCCAGGGAGCATTGCAAAATGAGCTGATGGAGGAGGATGTCCCTTCACTTATGCAAGGGGCATCTCATCCTGTGACCCTGTTCTTCTTTCTTTCTGAAGCATGGCCAGTGGTCTGACCAGACTTCACTTGGGAGATCACACTTGTCAATGTGTCCCAAGTGCATACAACCTTCTTCATCTCCCAGGTGAGGTGAACAGGCCATACCTCTTCATTCCTTATGCCTCCTTTCCTGACTACTCAAGTGCCAAAGGGACTAACTGAGTCCTGATTGGTGGAGGTCACAGTCAGGGCTCCATCCCTGTGTATCACAGAGCCATGCTGAGTTTCACTAATGAAGTAGCTACTATCTATGGAATGGCTGATATAAATTCAGAAACTTTGATGGCGGGGATGACAAGACATTGCCACATGTCCCCACTGTTCAAAGGGGTCAATGCACTGAAAGTCTCTTTTTTCTTAAGTGGTGGTGTGACCCTGTGTCATAAAAAGAGATACTGCCATCCCAGCTGTCTGGAATTTTATAAATAGTTATGTCATTTGTGAATAGTAACATGACTTATATAGAAGTGTAACAAAAGGAGATACTGCCAGTACAGATCGCTGGAATTTTGTAAATAGTTATGTGTCATTTGTGAATATCAACATGATTCATATGCTTGTGTTACAAATGTTTTAGAACTGTATGTTATGTGTATGTCAAACTAGGTCTGTACAGACATGTGTGTTGAAAAGGGTTTGTAAAGTATTGAGCTTAAATATGTTTCCACAGTGTACCCTACTGGAAAAGAACAGAAATGTATATACACTATTGTAACTGTTTAAATGTATATATTTTAACAAGGAGCTTTCTCAATTGTGAAATAATTACTAGTTTTGAAATGTGTAGGAAGGTAATTGTTTTATGACTTCCAGGATCTGCCTAAATCTGAGGGAAAAGCCCTTGTGTATGTATTTTCACAGCTAGATGCTAAATGCTTTCAGCTGCATCAATGGTTCTTTTGATCATGGGAACTGAAGTCAGATGACAAGAAATTATATCATTCTGCAAGTATCCCAGCAGTAATATTTAAGATATTGATTTGGGAAGTCTCTGAGAGAGAGAGACTAAGTATTCTGTATTTGTCTTTGAACTGACAGCATCAGCTGGAAGACCCATTCAGCACATCTGCCTTATTGCTTTGTAAGTAAGTTAACTAGGGTGCAGTAATTCTCTTAGATTTAGTCAGGAATATAATGAAGTATAGTTTAGATTTTTCTTTATTTATTTGAGACTGTCCTGCAATGTTGTTTTAAATATTTCCTGTGATTTTGAACTCTGATGTTACTGTGATTATATACTGAGTATTTTCTTGTTATTTTATTATTTATTATTAAATATATTTAAACCTTTCATTTTGGCCGATTTGTGAGATATATTTAAGTTCTGAGAGTACTTGCATATTTATTTGGTTTCACTGTGTAGGCCACTCCTAATAGCCTTGCTCTTGGTCAAACTACCATTTGTATTGATAGTAACATTACACAGTAAGATTGGACATCCTTTGTTAAGGGCCTTAAAGCCTTAAAGTAGCTGATAAAGAGTTGGGTGGTGGCAGTAATAACTACTTTATAGTCCGGGCAGAAGGGGGCATAGCTAGTAAACCTGTTCCAGCCTTTCCCAGGTGTGTGTGTGTGTGTGTGTGTGTGTGTGTGTGTGTGTGTGTGTGTGTGTGTGTGTGTATGTGTGTGAGTGCCTATAATTTAAACCTCAAAGTGTGTGTGTGTGTGTGTGTGTGTGTGTGTGTGTGTGTGTTTGTGTGTATCAGCTACTTGGGCAAGGACATGAAGCACTGGTTGGACAGAGAGGGTGCTGGAAGTCTTGGCTTGGCCACTCAGCTGAGATATCAACTCTATAGCTGTGCCAGTGGGAAGTCTTAATGGGGATCTGGAGAAAGAGGGAGAAACCAGCCCCGAACTAACTGTGATTTCTATGCGCTCTTAAAGGAAATTGCTCTTGATGCAGAGAGCTGCATCTGGAAATACTGTGTGTGTACCTGTCATCTTTCAAATGTACAGCCCCCCACTGTTGCCAGTGGTGAGGATTGAGACTCCATGATTAAAGGTCCAGTGGTGGGGCATCACACGCTGGTATTCTTGTATTCAAGTAAAGATGGGGGGGGGGGGTGAAGGCTCCATATCAGGGATATAGGGGCATTGCAGTTTTCCTGCAAATAAAACTTTTAGGTTTTAGAACTGTCAGATGGGGCACTTTTTATTATTGTGGTCTTTAATCAATTTGGACATGACTGGTTGTGTGGAAACTAATGGAGGAGTATCCAAAACTGCATTCAGACAGATGGTTTAAGTCAGTCAGAATTCTTGTAATTAGACAGTTCAGTGGGTGTAGACCTTTCCTTATGGTAGGTCTTCCTTTTTTCCTTTGGAATGTTTAGGACTTGGATGAAAGATGGATTACTGATAGGCATCAAAATTCTGGCTCTAAAACTGAGTATTTCAGTGCCTTAAGGTTGGGATATAAATAATATTGTGTCATTCTGTTGGGTTAGTAAGTACTTGTGTAAATGCACAGGGCCATAGAGGAAGACTTATGCTATCAACACAGAGAAACATTGTTGTCTTAGAGGTGATTAGCATTAGGCTGGCTCCGTGCTGTTTTACTCTTGGTATGAGTTTCTGCATTTCCTGACATTGAGAAAAAGCATAAAGTAAGATTTGGGTCTAATGAAATTAGAAGTCCTTTAGACAGGCTTGTGAGAAAGCAAGGAGTAAAATGTTTGGAGTTGATTGTTGATGCATGTAGCAAAGATATCCGCTTCTGGCCTGCCCTACATTTGAACAATGCCCTGAAAAGTCTATTGATCTCATATCTGCTTGTAAGTTAGAACTATTTACCTGCTGAAATTCTGCAGTCCTGAGAGGCGCACTACATAGTGACGAAGATTGTGCCAGATGAAAAAACATTTCTTTGCAAAGTTGGAAAGATTTAGTTCCTCCTTACTTGTTGATAACTTGCAGGGTATCCAAAAGGATGTTAATCTTATAAACTGTCTAATCTCTGTGCACTGCTTTCACTACTTTCAGGATGATGTGTAGACATGTTTGCTTCTGAGACCATTTACTTTGTGCCACTTCTTGAAATGAAGTCTCCAAGAATAACCCAAAGCTTCTGTTATTGGTTACTGTATTAATGAAGGAGGATTAACTGGCATCTCTTTGAATAGTTTTTAAGGGTCTGTCCAATAAAGAAGTTTGTTTTAATACAGACTGAGGAAGGTGAATTATGGTCTCTAGGGAATCTGCTTCCTGGTTCAAAACATTCTTGCAGGTATATCGTGATATTCCAATGTCAAGCCACAAATAAGGCATTAGGGAGATTGCAGGATAACATATATCCCAGGACCATTATGCAATCCCTCGCTTTTACTGTATGCTGCTGTCAGAATTATGTCATTATATTCTGAGTTTCCATTCTCTTTTCCTGGGTAAAAGGATCTTCATCTAGATATAGTATTTCACACACCCCAAAGGCCCATTAATGATTTCTTGAGTTTGTCATCCACAAGGAATGCATCAAGGAACTTGTTAAGCTTGTGTGTTACTTGAACAGTTCCTCTGACTGGCCATCAGCAGATAATTGTCCAAATAACTAAAAAGAGGGTAATGTTTTGTTCTTGAATTTTAGAAAAACAATATACATGATAAGAACGCCATGGTTATAGATAGCCCAGCTGGCAGAGCTAAAACTAAAATGATGATGCATTATCAAAAATCTTAGGCATTTCCTGTGGGATGTCATTACTGGTGTATGTAGGTAAACATCTTCCATGTTGAGAAATAACATACAAGATCCTTCCTGTTTGTAAGGAAGCATTTCCAGTGCTATTATTTTGAATTTTGTTTTCATGGATGTCTTCAGGTCTGACAAATATAGTATATGTTTCATAGTATTATTTTTTCTTGTGACCACAAGCAGTCTGGAATAGAAACCTTGACCCGTCTGACAGGGTAGCACTCATTATATTGACCTTTGATATAATATGATTCCATACGAGGCTTGAGGTTTGTGAAAAAATCCTATTCTGTAACATTAGCATGCTGTTTCTTATACTTACTTATCTTTGTGGGGGGTTTTTTGCTGCCAAGAGGAGAGCTGGTACTAAAAAGTTCCTTTTAGGGTTAATGTGGAAGGGTGAATGGGGAAGGGAAAGCATACACAAGGATGCAGTCACGTGTACAATTTGTGTTGATATTTCCCTTTATTACTTGAATCCTAGATAGCTGGGGCTTGATTCAATCTGTATTGTTTCTAGCCATGTAGTTCACAAATAGGTGTACCCTTTCTATGACAAGGCCTTGTATGAGGTTATAGGTCTTTTGAAATTGAGTTGGAGTATAGCAAATTTCCTTAAAGGATTACCTACTTTATCTTTCTTTTCGAGGTCAGAGATTGTAGTCTTTTGGTGGACCAAAATGCAAGTTTCCAGTCACCGGGCTTCTAATAGCTGAGACTTTTCATCTTTTCATCTTCCAGATCAATTTACTTTCTTAACCAATCATTCCTTCTTATTACTATACCTGATATGGCTGATCTTGAATTTTAATCAGCAGAATTGTATACATACTTTAATGCATTAAGTCTAATTTTATCACCTGCAGCAGTAAGCTTTTCAACATTTTCTCTTTTATCGAGTGCTATATTTTATAGGGTCTATGTCACATAATTAAACAGCCACACTGTGGATTATATCATCTCATCGACAATGCAGGCTGTCAAAAAGTTCTGACTGAGACTGCATTATGATAGGGTTCAGGAAATTTGCCATTTTTGCCCACTGTATTGTAATCTTGGAGAGGGTGTACATAATTAGCGGGGGGTGTGGCGTGGTTTGACAGACTGCTTTGTCGATGAGATGATGTTCAACAATGTGGCCATTCAATTATTTGACATACACCCATTTTATAAGAAATCTTGGACTTAGCCCAACCCAAAATTTGTCTGATAGAAAACCACGCGAGCTATATAATTAGCTTCCTATGGTCAGAGTACTGAAGTTGCATGCAAGTAATAATGCCTGACAGGGTGGGTGCTATCAGAGAATCACCACATCCCTAGGGGTACTGTGAGGCTCAATGCTACAGGAGAATGTCATTACAAACCTTGGGAGGGCATTAATTCCCTGATAAAAGACACCCTGGAGGGCATTATTACACTTAGAGAATAGGCAATTTGTTAAATTCTTTTTCATTTTTTTTAGTATATACTATTTTATATTTTAATGTAAAATAGTTCATCTACCTAATTTTTTATACTTCCTGTAGCATATGTAATTGTTATTGGAGAAAGTATTTTACATCCGTGCAATAAGTTATGTAAGTATTTAATGTCCACACACACACACACACACACACACACACACACACACACACACACACACACACACACACACAATCACAACATGTTCAGCAGTTACAGCCATTATAGGTTCATGGGTGTTTTTTAAGTTAATGACCACAAGGGCCTTTCTAAACTTAGCCATGCATCCCAAATCTCTAGCAAGTTCTGGTACTCTTGATACGTGTAAGCAGGAGCTAGGGAGGTGAAACATTTATAACTTTACACATTATGTTGAGTGAATAAATCTCAGACATTTTATTGTTATCAAATGAACAAAAAAAAAAATGATAGAATGCAAGACATCGCCAACTCCCCCACATCCCTTAACTGTCCCCGATTTGCTGTATATTTCTGCTCTTCCCTTCATAGAATGTTTGATTTATTGATAAATCACTGTGGATTAAAGTCAAGTCAATAATGCTGGACATTAGAGTTTTATACTTTATTTCTGCAATGCATGGTGATTGACAGTTGCAACTGAGAAGCTCTACAAAAATTATTTCAATTAAAAATTAATCTTAATGTAGTGAAGATTAAGAATGTTTGTTAATTTAATCTGATTATTCAGTGCTACATGTTTTTTTCTAAAGCTGGGGAATTAAAATAGAATGGTTCTTACAGTACAACAGTTGTACTGGGTGACCCACATGTACAAGAAATGTATTACTTGCCTTGATATTGGGTTATCAATCAAGGCAGCCCTTGAGGAATAACAGAAGTGCATTTGTGATTGAACCAAATGCCATGTAGTCAAATAAAATGCCATTTCATCCTGAAAACTGTAACATTCTTTAATAAGTAATAAAAAATATAAGATTATATCTAGATACTGGTTACTCTTATCTATAATTGTATATAATTAATATCAAATGTTTTATTGTGCATAACAAGCACTATTATAGCTAAATTAGTAACTCTGAATCAAACAGTATGTCTGCCAAGGATTTGTTAGAGGCCAAGCTCTATTTAATGTGTTGACTTTTGACCTCACATGGGACATGACACACAGGAGAAAGGGCAGAGGGCCCATATACTGAAAGCATAAAAATGAGGAAATGCTGTAGGACTGGGAATTATGCAAACATTACAATATTGAAGTCGCTGAAAAGCACTGGAAACAAGAACCATAAAGCATTGTAGAGAATGATGTTTATATCACGTATTACCAACAATTCAAAGACCAGATGTGAAAAAAACAGATATAGAATTTTTGGCTAACATCAAAGACTGAAACAAAACTAATTTCATGAAGTTTAATCATTCTTTGACTTAAGAATGGGGTCTAGTCCCATCATGGTATTAGAACCCCAAAAGACTTGGAGAAATTAAACTGATCACTGTCTTTATACGTGATACCAAAGATGACTAACATCTCATGGGCTTTTATGCCAGACAATCGAACTGAAGAGACTGGAATCATGGTCTAAGGGTTAGCAATGCCACATCAGCCCTTCAACTGCAATGCACCTGGAAAATAAGGACTGCACTATATGGTCAGAGGAAAGGTTCGCCTCAAAGATACGACAGCATTGGGATTCGGGGACTATTATTACAGAAAGCAAAATCAGTAGGGGCAAAGCCTAATATTAGGGCAAATATAAAGGTACATTGCTTCCATGAATAGCAGGGTGATGGTGGCTATTTTTAAGGCTCTTATAAGATCTCCTCTGGAATACTGCACATAGTTTTTAAGGCCAGGGAGAAAAGTAGTTGCACTGCTAGGTAGGGTACAGAGAAAGGTAACTAGGATGGTACAGGTGACAGAAATGATGTATGATAAGAGACTACAGGAGCCGGACAACTTTCTTTTTTGTACTAGAAATTGATGAGAATCATGGGAAGAAAAATGTGAATGCAAAATGAGTGTGTGTGAATGGGATTACACTGAATGGAAAGGACAGGGAAGGCAGGAAGCTATATGATTTCTAGATTAAGAGAAGCTAGTTTAGTCCCGATCTATCTTTTTATGTATAAGGTAATAGGTGGATTGAGTAGCCAGCATAAGTAGTAGAGGCTGGCAGTTGGAACAATAATGTGCTTCATTACATGAAATATACGGTTTTAATCGACCTATGATGCACCAAACAGGAATTCGCTGAATACATGTGAATTTTTGTTAACGCTATAACGCCAGGCATTGTTTTCAGTGAAGTCACAGAACTTTGGCGGTAAGGAAGGTTCCCCTTGCAAACCAAGAAAAGTCCAGCAGAGAAGCAGCAGCAGCTATTTGTTAAAATAATTTATTGAAGTAATCTAAAATCTACAATTCAAGCCCCTAAGCCACTATTAGAAAATCATGCTATGTATCCTAGAACTTAAAATGTTGTACTGAAGAAGGTTGCTTAAGTAAAACTGGTTTACAATTTTTTTTTAGTTCTTAGCTGATTTTTGTTTCTGAGCATGTTGCTTTTACTGCCAGGATTCCATGTTCAATTGAAATACTTTGTAAGGTTCCCCTACCTTCCACACAATGTCAGGGTTATGCTCAGGGGTGTGAAGGTCCAAAGCACCCCTGGAAAATGCTTGTTTTGTATTTTTTTTTAATTATAGCCAACATTTGTTACTGTTGACTTTTTAACTCATTTACTATGAATCCTAATTACATCAGCTAAATTAATTTACAGAAGGTTACTTACTTTATATGATGTCCCAAGTGCAACACTTATCCTAAATAAATTACCTCCCACTCCATTCATGAATCCCATATTTATTTAATGGTATCAGGTGTAGTAGCTTCTGCCACCCAGTCAGGCAACGGATCTCACCTGTCAACGACCATCTCTGAAAAAAAGTGTTTCCTTATATCAGGTTTAAACGTTGCTCCCTTTACATGCTGATGCTTTTCCTTTCCCTGTTCTTACTTTTTCTTCTTCTTCCCCCAACTATTCTCACATCCATTCACATCTTTTTAATTGTAATCCTGCCATATTTACTCCTTAATGAGCTGTGTGGCCTTATGTTCTTTATTTTTCATCTTTCCTTATGCAAAATGATGCCCTCATAGTCTGCTTTCATATGTCATACCTTCAATTTCCCTCATTATTCTAGTCTCTCTCTCTCTCTGTCTCTTGTGTACCTTCAGTTTAAGTGGGATATTAATTCAATATTACTGGGATATCCCTTTTTATATAAAGCCTCTAGAACACTGGCTTTACCGGTTCCTGACAAAAGGGCATTATCACCATCTTATATTTGGATTCTGCTTTGCTAGATAGAAGTCCCCCGACATCTGGCTTCCATTTCTGCTTTTCCCACTGATATAATGATTTTGTTTTTCTGTAGTAACATGCAGATCCTCCTCTTGTTAATGTCACTGATTGTATATTCTACTTCTTGGTTCTCATTCTCTTACTTCAGTTACATTTAAATCAGTCAAGGTGAAACCACCACCCTTTAGGCCTTGTTTAGATCCTACTTCAGCCTTGCTTTGCCTTCTGGTACCATATCCCCATCCTTGACGCAAACACATCATTCCCATTTTTCATGCTCTGAGTGAAGTCAGATATAAACATCTGCCCAAAACACAGAAACAAATTGCTGCAAAAAACACAGACAGGCTGCCAAGGTGTCCAGAAACTCAGTACTACTTTCATACCTGTTGCAAATTGTACTTTTGTACCAAAGAAACAAGCCGATAATCCATGATTAATTAGACGTTTAAGCATTTATAGTCACAATTAAACTTTACACAATGACTTTTTTCAGTACAGAAAGTACAATTTGCAACAGGTACGAAAGTACTACTGAGTTTCTGGACACCTTGGCGGCCTGTCTGTGTCAGCTATAAACATGTTAAATAGGCAAGACCAAATATAGCCCCTGTTGGACACCTGTTATGGTCTTACCCCTTACATGGCTGACCCTGATTATTTCCATCTGTTTCTTGTTGTTGAACCACTTCTATACTTATCCACACAATTTTCCCTCTCCTGTAACCCCTATTATACTTGTAGGTGCTCTGTGAAGCAGCAAACTGCTTCACTCTGATCAGAATAGATCATATCCAGTAGGACTCTTCTGCTTATCTGTCTGGTGGTATAGGTGTAGAACTGAATCAAGTTAATGTGATAGGACTTACCTGCTTTGAATTTGTGATGGAACTCCAAGACCAGACTATATTGCAAAGGAATCTCATACATACTGATTTTAAGACTCTTTCATTTCTTCTGTGAAATGCTGAAGTCATGGTAACTGACCTTCCTGTCTACTCCCTTGATTTCTTTCTCAAAAAGCCCCATCCTTTCTCCTAATAAATCATTTGCCCCTCCTCTAGCTGGCCATAACCATATTACAAGATGGGATGGGAGATGATCTGAAGTGAGCCATTATCCATGGATGGTGTGGATTTTTTGTTCTGTCCCAAACTCGGTCTCATCCCATGCCAAGCATGTAATGACTTCAATGCACAATGGTTGTCCAGCATGAAATAACTTTAATGATGAATATGTCCATGGATGTTCTCCAGGTACAGTCCTGGCTGAAATCTCTGGTCTCCTACATGAGCTACAGCCCAAATAGGAACCATTTTTCTGCTCTGGGATAGGTGAGCTGACAAAAGTATATTCTTCCAACCTGCCCCCAGATGACTCCACAGGACATGCTTCCACTAATTAAACTCAGATCTTATGCATTCCAGTCAAGGCTCCATCCCTGTGCATTACAGAGCTGGTAGTTCTCCTACCACCTTTTTAGATGGACACTATGACTGCTTCTCCACAGGTCCTTGGAAAAAGTCCCAGGCCCAGCCACTCTATAAGACATTAGTTTAATTGTTCCTGTAGAAGTTTAAACCACAACTACAGCAGCTCATGTTACTATCCTCACCGTGAGCTTATTTAGCTCCTGTACCATATCCTTTTTCACATCCATGACTGCCATTCCCAGTTTGTACATTGTTAATTCCTCATCTGCCCATGGTTACCATCTGTCTACCTTACCTTCCCAGACTTGTACCCATCTGTCATGGGGAGCAGGTCCTTATCCTGGCATACAGTGGTAATGATCCTGGATGAGTCACAAGTCCATTGATGCATTTCTTTGGGAAAGAGTAAGGAACCAGACTAGCCCCCCCCCCGTCTGGCAAAAGCCCACTAGGTGACAGAATGTACAAATTCTACTTTGCCACATCTGTGGCTATACCTTGTAGGGACAGATTGGGAACCAATCAACACCTAGCCTCTTAACTGCCCTCAGAGCCGTCAACCTTCTCACCGTTATCCTTGCCCCATGTCACTGCCCGGATAATAACCTTGACATAATTGTGTCACTGATTGTCTCTTTATAACCCCTGTTTGTGTACCTTTTTTCTATTTATATTATGACGTTGGTACCCCCTTAGTGAAGCAGACTGCTTTCCTATTTCCTTATTAACATAAAAGCCCCATTTAACTGAGTATACTTCACCAGATTACCCTTTTATGGCTTCAAATAATCCCAAACTTTAGTCTTAATAGTCATTTTCTTTATAGTCAGTGTAAATCCTCCTGTTAAAGCAAGTAATGCTTTGTCATGAAGATCCTTTGGCTCTTCACCCTACAAAGAATGAGACTGAAGATCCTTTTTTTCCTGTTTCTGACACACCTCTTTTGCTCAAACCACTCTGGCCTGAACACTTAATTTAGCCTTCTGTCTCTGACCACTTTGGATGATGAGATGGCAAAAGAGGTCTCAGTCATAACCAGCTTCTCCTCCTCCCTGTTTACCACTTGACTTTATCACTGACTAGCTTGTCATCCCTTGTACTAGCATTAAGTGGCCTGCAGGGTATGGTGATATACCAAGTTTCCCTTTTTGCTGCAACCATCTTTACTGCCTGAAAGTTTACATTGTATTTTTTGGTCTTCTCTCCCACTTTCTGACACCCTAAATGTTCTTCTTTGCCATCTCCTCAACTTCTGTCACATGCCCTGCAGATCTTAATTGTGGATACGTTTAAAATGGCACTCAGTATTATCTTAAGAAAACATGTGACTCTTAAGTCTTCTAAGCAACTATTTTTTTTTTAATTGAACATTTGTTATTATCTGAGATTGCAAATCCTAAGTCAGGCTTTCAAGCACTGAGGGTAATAGTAAGCTTTCAACTACACATATCCCCCTGCCTGCCAACTGGAAATATACTATCATCTCATGTGGTTTGTTGTAAATATTCCAGAAATGGATCACAGCAAAATACTGCACGTTTACTTCTAGCAGTATTACATTTGTTGACACTTTTAATGCTAACCAACCATCTGTATAAGAAAGCATATCTGTGGAATATGATAATATATACTTCTGTGATGGTGCAGTGGTAGTGTTGTTGCCTCACAGCATGAGGTTCTTTTGTTTGATTCTTGGCTTGGGTTGGGAGTGCCTTCTGTGTAGAGTCTGCATGTCCTCCCTGTGGTCAAGTGGGTGTTTGAAAGACCGACAACATCTGTGGAATGTGATAATGCTGAATATTTAATGACCTAAAGTATAGAATCTGCTTTTTTGTAATAATTTTACTAGAAAATAGGCAAAAACTCTTTCCTGCTTCATTGTTACTTATTGCCTGGGAAATGTTATATCTTTGTGCAAAGAAGTGCATGCATATTCAGCCTCACTCACCAATTAATCAATTAAATAATTTAATGCTGAGGAAAAACACTTAAAGTTATAGCACAATTTTTTTCCACTGTCTATGGTATGGTATAAATATATATGTTCCTTTGCATTACTTAATTGATTAATAAGTGAATTATGATGGACTTATTTTTAGATATATATAAGACTGTAATGCTCCACTTATATGCAGTAATAGTAGGTGGTTATCCTGTTTTCTATTGACATTAAATCACTGACAGATGGAAATTCTGAAGCTTATTTGGAAACCATTTGTAAATGTCTCCTTACATAGTGTGTGGATTAGAAATCTTAATGGCATGTCTTGTTACCCCACCCAGAAGACCCCAGACCTGCTGTTCAGGTAAGCATGCAACTTCTGAAAAATCAAATGTAAGCAAGAAACAGAGAGGGATTATTTAGCTGCAGTAAACAAGAGATATTACTATAGGAATTGTAAATGGGACTCCAGGGGTGAACCAGTTTGTAGAGCTAATTAAAATGAATTATACATGTGACTCCTGGGGTGAATCAACAAGATGTAGCAGTCTTTCATATCAGAAGGGAAATTGGATGTCTTGAAACAACCAGACAGATAGACAATGCCCTTCCATATTTTTTTTGACAGTTAATATCCTAAAGGGGAAGGGAGGTGTGTTTGTAAGCAGCAAGATAGCTTCTATTAAAGTGTGTGTGTGAAAGCACCAAGATAATTTCACTTGTGTGTGCGTATATATTTATAGTTACAGCAGGAGGAAAAGAAAAAGATTGCGTGCACAACTTCGTTAAAGTGCTTGTGCTTATTGTCACAGCTGCATGTCACACAGGGGTAGCTTATTTGTCAAGAGTTGTTTGCTTTGCAAAGTTGGTAGGAGCTGGTCGTATAGTTGATAATGCTAACCTGAAACAGTAATGAAATAATGCTGCTGTCTTTGATGGAATTAAATGCAGTCTTGAAGAGCAGTTACTTCTAAATATCTAGGTAGAAGACTGACCTCTATTGCGTGAATATTTCTCTTATCAGTGGTATACATCACCACAGTCTAAAATCATTTCTGATGGTAGTGGGATTCCATTTGCTGTCTTTTCAGATTAGTGAGGGCTAAAATAATATATAATTGGTGAGCTATTGGGAGATTTCTGGTGCCAAAAGGAAGTATTATTAAGGTGAATTTGTCCAGTCGTGAAGGCAGAATTTGCTGGAAAAGGTACACAATCCAAAACAAATGTGATGCACACATTCCTGTGTTAGCTTTATTAACTTTATTTATGTCATTCAAAATATTTGTCATCTTTAGAAGGGCACTTACTACCTATCTAACCAAAGGATATGTGCAATAAAACATTCTACAGTCAGGCTTTGACAGGAGGTTCTTTTAGCTTTTGTAATGGAACAGGATGCCCCCTGGTTCAGATTTAAAGACAAAGTTGCAGTGGCAGCTGTGTGAAACAAAACATGAGTTGTTCAAAGGACAGGTAAATGATCATAGGTTACAGCTGTCACTGTGGATAGCTGAGCTAGAGGAGGACATGAGAGTCACAGTAGCATCAACAAAGTTTGGTATGAGAGGAAGGTGATTCCTGGGAATGTGCAACTGGGTAAAAGGTAAGGGTAATTGCACCTTTCCTTCAAAATAAATTGCAGAATGTAATGAAGGTACCTTTTGCAATTAATTGTAACCAATGTTACTTATTGTAAAGCTCCCACAAAGGTGGCAAAAACACAAGGTATATCATTTAGTCATAACCACCTTTGATGTTGATAGGAATGCAGTTGTGCAAAGTATGTCACAGCTCAGAAGATATAGAGAGGGAATCTCCTGTCTAAAACACAGTCTAACACCTCAGTGGAATACATAGCAACGTAACATAATCTGATATTCATACAGGCATTGGACATACATACATAACAGAGTATGATTTCAGGACACGACATGAGCACCATAAAAGAAGTTCATAAGTGATGCCTTAGATGGTTAGGTAGACTACAAGAGATGAATTATACATGTACGTTGATAGTGGGAGTAATTAAGGAGTTCAGCAGTCCTTGGTGGTGCAGCAGTTACCATTGCCACCTCACAGCAAGAGGTTCTCTGGTTCGATCCTCGGCTGGGGTGCCTTCTGTGCGGAGTCTGCATGTCCTCCCTGTGGTCATGTGGGTTTCCTCCTGGTGCTCTGGTTTCCTCCCACATCCCAAAGACATGCTGTAGGTGGGTTCGACACTCTAAATTGGCCCTAGGTGTGAGTGTGTGCATGTGTGTGCCTTCTGTGGAAGGTTGGGCGTCTGGCTGGCAACTTGACACTGTAAAATTCCACTGCCAATCATGAGTAGACAGGTGATCAGCTGTGGTGACCCCTAACTGAGAAAAAGCCGAAAGAAGAAGCTGTCCTTGTTCTTTAATAGTGAGTTAGTTCATAAAAAGGATAGTGGTATCTGACCATGTCTCTCTAACAATTATCATCTTCAGTTTACCCCATGCCTAGGAAAGTTTAAGCTTAAAATAGCTGAATGCTGCTGAAGTTATTAGGCTAAAATGTGAAAGCTGTGAATAAGAGAAGTATCTAACTGTAGACAAATATGAGACATTAGGTAATGTTTTTTAAGGGGAGAATGCCTTTCTCTGAAGGGAATGGCACAAAAGGGTCACCTAAGATGCGTTGCTCACAATTTTAAATGAAGACAAATGGTAAGATTCTGTTTATAATACTTGATGGGTTTTTATTCCATAAGATATAAAGTGCAATTCTGGAAGCACATTTTCCTTTCTGTAAATGTGATAACTTGTGTTTGCTAGATGATATAATGTTTATGATATAAACTTAGTTAAAATTCTGACAAGTCAGAGATTTTAATGCTTTTTGCTCAGAGCCACAGAGTTTCAGGTGAAAGTATCTGAATATGGAATCAGATCTTTCAGAGAATTCTGAGCAACATCATCACTGTGTGGGCATGAGAACTAGAATGTTGACAGGCAAGTGTGCAACAATGTATACTTGACAAGGTGTCATTTTTTTGAGTGAAGTCACTCCAGTTGGAAATCACTATTTCCCAGATTTGCAGCAAACTTGAAGTTGATTTTATAAAAAAGGGGATATAGGAATCACAGGATCCTTAGTGTGAAAGTGTAGGAAGCTTTTTCCACCACAAAAAAGATGCATTTTAACCACCTCTGTTGTCATACAGTAATAAAGCCCTAAGTACAACCCAGCTGACCTTAGTATGGTTACTGGTTTGGACACCTGTTGGAGTTGTCCAGGCCTAGGGAGGAGTAATGTGACATCAGCTTAAATCCCCTCAGGAGAAGGTAAAGAAGTACATGTGGGGGGACATGGTCATTCATAGAATCCACAGTAGAGACTACACAGGAATTATGCCTTCTAGGTTTGCAGGGTAGTCTTGAGCGGTTCTGTCACTTGTGGAACTGAGTAGAAAAGAAAGAAGTTATATCATAGGAATCATAGAAATTTCAGAGCTATTCAGTCTTGTGACCATTATGCTTGCTAATATTCCTTGCTAATTCCCACCCTAAACTGTACCTCTCTCTCAGTGAGGGCTAGTAGGCCAGTGAATGTATGCACACATCCAATTTTTCAGATCCAGTTTGAAAGAACTTAGATTTATTAACCAGAGACTTCCACACCTCTGGAATTGACTTCACTTTCAAATAAAACAGTATAATACACTATCTCTACACATTGTTTTATCACCCTATAATTAATTGTTGTAGCTAGTTGTTTAATTTGTTTCTGGTACCTTTTCACTTTTGGCTAACTAAACTGTTTTTTACATTAAGGACATTGAGACTGCAATTCTAGTGGCAGTAGAAAGGTAGCCTGGTTTGTCTGAGATGGAAAATACACAGGGAAGCTTAAAGTGTGACTGACTGAGAAGAGCACTTTTTAGTTGGCTTAGTCACTTTTCTTTGAGTCGATAAATTCTGCTGCTCATGACTCAGTAGCATTTAGCAGGCACTTAGAAACTACATTTTTCCCTATAAAATTTTACCTGTAACTTTACCCAGTGCTCAGTTTCACAAAGAGCAATTTGAGTGCACCTGAGGAGCATTGCTGCACAAATTCAGTAATACACAAACTACCTGCAGTTTCTACCTTCACAGCAGACAAGTCTGCCTGCTGTAAACCCCTGAAGTAGCACCCCATTTGCATTTCACCTAGAAAAGCCCTGACACCATGGATGGGCATTTTCCTAGTTTCTGCACTGCCAGCTTGGTAGATATGGGCATCCTGCGGCAATAAATTGTCTTATGTTCACTGACAACTAATTAATCCTTGGCAAAACAGATACAGTATGTGAGAGATGTAATTGCACAATGTCATCGGAGGCAAGACTCTCACACAAAATCATTCAGTATAACAATCAGGTTGTCAGTAACATAAACATTATTCCCACCTCACATAATAGTCACCCAACACTTAGACCAACATATATTGAGGCACTTAAAAGGAACCCTTCTAAATGCCAAAGACATCCTTTTCACTTGTTGTACTAAAGGAATTCTCAGCAACCCCAAAAGAACTCCACCAGAACAACACCCAACACAACACATGCAGCCACACCCTTTGCAGCCTCAACTCTAAAGCCTATAAGGCAAGCCAGCACATTATCCAATATTTTAGTCACAGTAGACTCCATTGTGAGACATATAAATGTGCCACTCACCAGGCTGAATAATGAAAAAAAATCACAGTCAGTTGTCTGTCAGGGACCAGGATCTGTCAAATCACCATGCCATCAAGTCATTAGACCACAAGTACCAGTATGATTCAGTCCAAGTCCAGGTGGTTGTAAATTACCTGAGTCATACCTCCCTGGACTATATGAAGTCAGACATTATGGAGCTCTTGGACTGTGCTTCCCAGGCTGGTGTGTACTAGCACTGAGCAGCATTCTACCTTCACCAAGATGGTGCAACAATGTGAACAAAAGATGATTGGACTTCGATAATTGGATTAGTTTCTGTTATAAAGCCAAGGGGGTACAGTATTTATCAACATGGGAGGATATGATCAACAGACCATATTGCTTTGCCAAGGATGGTCTGCATATGTCCTGTTTAGGCATGTTTTAGGCATTGCCAAACTGACAAACCTTCAGACATTGCAAAATTAACCCAAATCTAAAGGTGTTACTGCTCAATGTCAGGAGCCTAAACAAGAAACTCTGTGGAGTTTCAAAGGTGGAGGTGTCTTGATCTATGTCAGCAGCAAATTCACCACATGACCAGTTAAACAGGAGGATGCACTTGTGCTTCTCTATGTCCAGGTTTCCATAGGCAAAATCCTATATCATATCCTTGCAAGTTATAGGTCATCCTTTATGACTCAAGAAACCCACTTAGTCTTGCTGGAGGCTATCACCATTCAACCAATACCATATTCATTGATGACTTCAACTGTTCCAGTATAAACTGGGATAGTAACATCACCTAAAACTTATAGGCCTACAGATTCCTGGACTTTGTAAACTCAAACAGCCTGGACCAGATAGTTCTTAAACTGACTACAAGTGAAAGCATACTCAACCTGGCATTCATAAACATGGGAGAATGCTGTATGCTCAGTGTAGTGTCCTCATTGGTATGGTCAGACCAACAACTGTGTTATAAAAATCAATTTGGTGACCCCAGCTAAGCCTGTAATGTTTAGGAACCATTCTAAGGCAAACTTCCTACTGCTAAATGATAACCTGTTAACATTTCACCATCCCAAACATTAAAAACACAGCTGCCTGTGCAGAATTTTTCACAGAAGCATTTTATAATCATGTCCGTAAATGCATAGAGACAGATGTGCCCACAAGAAATGAGCCCAGACTAACTCAAAAAACAAACCACCATGGTGGAATCCAGACATACAGGTTCTGCAACAAAAGAAAAAAGTCAAAGCCAAGTTTAGGAACTGCCATGCCAGCATGGTAAAAACACTCTCATCAATTTAAACAAACAATTTAGAGGGCAAATTAAGGCTACTGAAGCCAAATATGAGGTAAATATAGCCTCCCAGGCAAAGGCCAACCTCAAGACTTTCTTTAGCTATGTCTGAAACCTCAAAGGCAACACACAACAGTGGTCAGAACTTATTGTAAATGAAGCCACTTTTATGGAGCCAGGTGATACAGCAAATATCCTAGCCAACAAATTAAACTGTCTGATTTTAGCCCCCTGGCTGCCCCCTCCATGAAATTCCATCAAACATAATCCCCCAACTATTGCTAGGGAGCAGATCTAAGATACACTCTAAAGCCAAAAACACCACACTGATGGGCCCCAGTAATATCCCCTGGATACCTCCTAAATAACCCAAAATATGACCTATTGGAACCATGGAAGTCACTGTTTAACCATAGCCTTCAGGATTTGTACCACATAAATGGAGAACTACAACAGTCATCACTCTACACAAGGGTAGGCCAGCAACAGATCTCTGGAGCAACAGATCCATAAGTCTGACCAGTTTCATATGCAAGGCCATAGAAAGAAATATCAGGGAAGTGATTAATGAGTACATTGAAAAACTTCAAACACTGGATCCAACCCAGGTTTTTTAAGGGCAGATCATGCCTACTGAATCACCTGGCTAAGGCATTTGGTACAATACTGCACTGGGGCATTGTAAGCAAACTCACAGATATAGGCAAACCCCCCTTTGTGTTATGTTCTAGATAGCTGGCTGACTCTTAGGACCCAGGAAGTTAGGGTAATGGAGACAACTTCCACAAAGTGGCTGGTCACTAGTGGAGTCCCTCAGGACTGTTTGCTGGGTCCTCTTCCTTTTGGCATCTTCTTGAAAGTCAAGGCCAATGTCAAAGGCCTCTGGCTAGCAAAGTCTGCAAGTAATTGCAAATTAGATGATGTCAAAGAATTCCCCCAAAACCCTAACATCCTAAAGGGAAGTCTAAAACAGACAAATAACTAGTGCCAAACCCATGGCTTAAAACTTAGTGCCAGGAAATGTGTAATAGTTCCCTTTGGGAAACCAGCCACTAGAGGAAATTACTTCATCAATAACACACGTCTAAGAGCAGAACTAGTAGTCAGGCATTTGGGTACATATGTAGATAGTTACCTGGCTTTTGACCAACATGTGTATAAGGTAGTAAGGAAATCATTCTAAGTGTTAGACTTATAAACAAGTGCATGGCATCTAGGTCTAAGGAAGTCATCTTTCCACTGTATTTGACCCTTCTGAGGACCATAATGAAGTACAATGCCCCCTTTGGTGTGTACCTGACCAGGCACATGTAACAACTGGAATGTCTACAAAGGTTCCTCACAAAAAGAATACTGGGCATAAATAGCATGCCCTATACATGCTATCCATATCAACTCAAAGCCCTGTCTCTATGCTGTTTCTTACAAATTGTTGAGGGGGGATCTACACCTGGCTTAAAAGGCACCCTTGTATCCCACTCTGATGGACCTTTTGCATATCTGCAAAATGAATAACATTAGCATTACTTGATCTAGGGATTTCAACTTTACTTGAGACATAAATAAGACATTTTGGAGGGACTGGTATGTGAATCAAAGAATTCCTCTTCTCTGGAACAGGCTCCCCATCCATGTGAAGCAGAAATCTTCCCTAACCCTATTCAAGAGAAACCTGGACCAGTGGATGGGAAATTGGAAATATACTCTGGGCCTAGCAACTGTCTGTCTAATAGACAGAGGCAGCCTGTAAATCTTGCTCTAGCTTATGCCCCTTAAAATAACCTCTAAGACAGATGCACTTGCAGGATACATTTGGGAAGCCTGGCTAGGCTGGTTATAAGCCTAGTATACATCTATGAACCTGTGCTGAAGTAAGTTCAGACCCTCTGTTCTGATATTTGTGGGATTGTTTGATTTGTAAAAGTACAAGAGATTCTGGGGTATTGTGCTCTTCATTTCTCAGAAGGCAAGGCATATGTCTCGTTTGAAGAGCCTATAAGACACACAAAAGAGGAACAGTACTTCTAGTCTTTTCTGGTAGCTTATGGCTTTTAAGCCTGTTTGTTTGTGTCTTTTGGCATTTCCCAGTTAAGGGTCGCCACAGCGGAACTCCGGCCCGCTAATGATTGGCAGTTGATTTTTACGTACCGGCTTGCCAGGCCTGACGCACAACCTTCAACGAAGGTACACCCATTCACGCATGTCTCCACGCAGAAGACGGTCTAGCTGAGAATCGAACCGGACAGCGTCTTACTGTGAGGTGACAATGCTACCGCAGCACCACCACCGCGGGTATGGCTTTTAAGCCTGTGATCCTCTTTATTAGGAACCTCTGGGGTCTTTCCAATTGTTTGATATATCTGGAGAGGTATATCTCTAATGGAGCATTGCATTCTAGCACTAGTTTGATCAGAGGCGAATAAAAGGTGACAAACTCTTTAGATTTGAATGATATTCCCTTTATCAGCTGCACCAAGTAGAAGGAATTTGTGACTACCTTTGTTACATGATGATCAAAGGTGAGGAAATTATCAGACCAGGTTTTCAGGTCTGTGAATGTGTTTTCATTTTGAAGTGGGGTATTGTCAATACTATATGCTATAATGATGACAAAACTGTAGCCAAAACCCTGTCTGGACTCGAGCATAGGGCAGCATAAGAAAAACAACCATAAAATGGGGCAATTTTGCTGCAGCCATTAGCATTAGAAGAGATGCTATGTAGATAGCTATTTTTCTTTGAAGAGACTTTGTTACACAACTTTCCTTCTAATTCGCAATAAATAATTTAGTCTTTGTAATCACTGTTTAAAAGGTTTGTGTAATCTGCTTATTTATTGAACATCACTTTTAACAACATCATCTTTGTTCTAGTACATGGAGACATACAGTGTAACTTTGCATAAGAATTTCTAACCTGCCTTGGCACTACTCCCTGAGAACAATAAATTAGTTACCTTGCTAAAAGTGCAGGTTTGGAAAAATTGTATCATGCAAATAATGCATAAGGGAATATCCAGATGAAGATGGCAACAGGCAGTGCAGAGACGAGTTAGAAAACACAGTCAGCAGATAACAGCCATGCCTCAATTAAGGAAAGAGGTTAGTGCCTGGAAGCAGCCAGATGACTCCCACCCCTGTGATACTTTAAGAAGAAATCTGTAGAGGCATGCCAGAACATACCTTTGAAGTGTATGAAGGAAAGCCTTAATAAAATGAGTACAAGACCAATTTTCTGTCAGAAAGTCTTATGCCCATTGTCACATCTGAGACTATATGTCACTCTCAAATGGCTTGCTTATCATAAATTGCTGACTTTCTCATATTGAAGCAGCAGTTTAGACAGCAAATGACATATTCTGAGGCAGTAGTTAGTACTTGCCATTATAGCATATTGATCTGAGGTAACACTGAGTTAGTGCCACTGTGGTGTGTCAGTCTGAAGCAGGGTAGTACTGAGTTAGTGCCACTATATCTTAGTCTTTGGCAATACTCAGTGCCCCATGACATATTCTGAGGCTTTAGATAGTGCCAATAAGGTATATCATTGTGAGACAGTAATTTAATGTCACTATGTCATATGATTCTAAGACATTATTGAGTTAGTACTACAACTCACTATTGCCACTGAGACATATAATTCATAGGTAATAGTGATTTAGCACTGCTATGGCATATCAATCCAAGGTAATACAAACTTACTGGCACTAGAGCATATCATTCTGAAACAGTAGTCCAGTACTGCCTCTGGTATATGAGATAGCGCTACTACAGCATATTATTCCAGGGCAGTGCTTCTTTAGTATCATTATGGCACATTGTTTTAAGGCAACAGCGAGTGAGTGTTTCTGTGGCATATAATTCTGAGGCAGTAGTGAGATAGTGCTACTACGGCATATCATTCCAAGGCAGTGCTTCTTTAGTATCATTATGGCACATTGTTTTAAGGCAATAGTGAATGAGTGTTTCTGTGGCATATAATTCTAATGCTGCAATGAGTTAATGCCTCTCTGCCATATTATCCTGGGGAAGTGGTATTAGGGCGTTAATGCTACTGCAACATATTCTGAGACAGTAATGAGCGAGTGCCTCTATGGCATAACATTCTGAGACCATAGTGAGTTAGTGGCATTATGGCATATCATTCTAAAATAGTAGTGAATTAGTGCCACTATAGCATATCATTCAGAGGCAGTAGTGTTTAGGGTTACAATGGCATCATTCTGAAGCAGTATTGAGTAAATTTTACTACAGCACACCATAAGGCAGTAATGAGGTAGTGCTACTATGACCTATCAATCTGGGAAAACAGTGAGTTAATGCCACTACAAAATATCAATCTAAAGCAGTAGTGAGTTAGTGCCAGCAGGGCATATCATTCTGAGGCAAGAGTCAGTGTTGCTGCGGCATATTTTGAGGCAGTAGTTAGTGCCACTGTGGTATATCATTCTGAGGCAACAATTAGTGCCGGTCTGGTACATCAGCCTAAGGTGAGTTAGTGTCACTGTCATATATCATTCTGAAACAGTAGTGATTTAGCACCACAGTGACATTTTGTGGCAGAAATGAGTCAGTATCATTTTAAGGCATTGGGTCAGTGAAAATATGACATCATTCTGAGGCAGTAATAGGTTATTGGAAATATGACATATCATTGTGAGGCACTGGTGAGGTTGTGCCACTATGACGTATTATTCTGAGGCACTAATGAAGTAATATCAGTATGGTGTTTCATTCTGAGGCTGTATCGTGGCCTATTGCTTGAAGGAACTATGATGTATTATTTGGGAGCAGTAGTGAATTAGTGCCACTATGGCATATAATTTGGAGACTAGTGAATTAGCATCGCTATGAAATATCATTCAGAGGCAGTCATGAGTCAGAGTTAACAACATTAGGCAAATTTACATATGTCTTCACCCACTCTGTCTTGGAGTCTAATGTATTTCCCCTTTATCTTTTCCCTTTCCATCCATAGCTAGTTAACCTTTTCTAGAATCCATACCTCTTACAGAAATGTGTGTTAACCTTCCACTAGGTCTCAAAGATCCTATAATCTAATTCCAATATGAAAAGCACTAGGGAATGGTCAAATAGTGCCCTAGGAAAATGCTCAGTCTCATCATTGATACAAATGCTCTGTAGTCAACACTAACGTATCCAACCTGCCACCGAAACATATCCATGTGAGGAATAGTGTGTAGCCTACTGTTTAATACCACATGCCTTTGCATTAGGTCTGGCAGTGGGTTAAGGCTGTGAGCTATAGTTGATGTGGTAAAGATTTTTGCACATTAACTGATATTATACCACTTCATACTATCAAAATAAGGAATATACACAAAGGGAACCTGAAATGTACATTATGACAGCAGTCAAAATCAGCAAATGCAGGAACAATGCCTATTCAGTGTCACAAATCTTAGTTGTCAGAAGAAAATGTTAAGTACTGCTGGAATGTTCAGCTGTCAGTATATATTGCATACGGCAGAACTATAGATATATGTGGATATATATATATATATATATATATATATATATATATATATATATATATATATATATATATATATATATATACACTGTATTATATATCTATATCTAATGTATTTATATATATAAGGTATAGGTGAAATAGCTAGCTTCACAACACATGGCCAGATCTGATCATATGAATCTCCTGTCTAACCTTATGAAGTGCTTTTAAATTGTTCTTGAATGCCTGTACTAGAATGTGCAGCAGAGAACCTCACAGCTGGCGTAGGTATGCTAAATGTCATGGGGCCAGATTTTGGGAAAGATTTGTATATTTCACGGTTGCAGTCAAGGAACAAGTGAGGCTACAAATTATATATTTCAGAGTACTTACCAGATTAGCATTTTTACCAAGATGACTTTGATATGAATTTCCTCATGCTCACACTATGTAAAAAGAGGCAGTCTTTCAGCAGAGCTGCTGTGTAAGTTCAGGCAGTAAGATGTGGCTTTCTCCATAGGATGCTATAGCCATCCACAGGAAAACAGCATAATGTTGGTTCAAGGCTTCCAAATCAGAATGGGCCTGATATCCTTAGCCAGATATCACTTGTTAAAGTGTTAAATAACCCTGCTTGTTTTGCCTCTTTGCAGAAGTGGGAGCAGAGATTTATCAAAGTGAAGCTTGCATCTCACGAAGTGCTCCTTGTTGCTTAAAGGGCTATTCGTTGCACAACTGTATCCTATTGCCATGATGACCTACAATGAAATGAAGGCTTCTATGTTTACATGTCAATGCTAGTGCTGCTCATACACCTTTAAATTCCCCGTTATTTAGTTACATCCTTTGCCTTATAATATACTTTGCATATACCTTTTAGTTGCATGGGTATAAACATTGAAAGGATTTTGAGCAGTTTGCTTTCATATGGACTGCTTCTGTAGTGTTCTAGTCACCTGATGACCTTGCTTCTTTGTGTCATAGGGTTACCACCTGTCCCACTTTGCAAGGGACAGTCCCTCTTTGGGCAGTTGAGTCCTGAAAACAAATTGTAAAAATGGCAAATGTCCTGAGGTTTTAGGACAAATTTATTTACTATATTTTATGTAATAGTTGCATAAAACAGTTATTCTGTATCTGAAACACCTAAATGTTATAAGAAACAGAGTAAGCAACTAAAATGTTACACGAATAAGATTCTATTTAGGAAAAAAAGTGAAGCTCTGGCTGTGAGTATATTTTGCCCTGCAAAATCTGACGTTTGTATCAAAAATGGCCCACATTGGGCATTTAAAAAGGTGGCAACCCTATTGGGTCACATATGCTTGAAGGAAAGTAACTTTCCCAGCCACTTTATTGTTCAAATTATTTTCACATTAGCAGTTCTGGACAATCTAGTTTCATCAGTTTCTCCCAACCCACTTATATCAGAGGATTTTTCCAATCTTCCTAGGCTTGGAGCATTATCCAGATAATCTCTGTGATTCATCTGTTCTTCAGTCCACAAGCCACTCATTGACAAATCTGCTATTTTGTTCTGTACCCCTTCTCTTTTTAATTGCTAAGGATGATGCGTGGTGTTCTGTAGTTTTGTTGCTCTTTTCTGCAATCCTCATATAATCCTATTGCATGCTGGCTCTATGCCCTGGCTTCAGTTCTGGTAATTCTCTTACAACTCTATCAGAATACTGATTCTGTTTATCTCTGTCACTCCCTTTCCCTCATGTGCGTGCTCTCTCTCTCTCTCTCACACACACACACACACACACACACACACACACACACACACACACACACACACACACACACGCACACACACTATGCTCTAGCCTAATCATTTTATTTGAGGCCTTTCCATTAGCAGTTGCATTAAACATATGCTCTAGACATAATATATATCTTTGTGTGTGTATATGTGTGCTTATATAGACTGTTTGCATACAGTCCAGCTCTGTACTTGAAGGTATCTGTAATTACAAAGAAAGAAAGAATGAGAAAAGAAACACAAAAGCAGCTAACTCTTTCCAGCCCACAAAAAGCACAACCTTCTATTCAGCGATAACTAGTTATTACAGAAATGTAAATTCTGTTACGGGTTGGTCCTAGGTGGTGGTTTCAGCTGTCACTGAGCATGTGATAATACAGATTAACCGATCATCTACAGCCTCTCTTTATTCCCCCCTCAGAGGAAGTCACGTGATACAATTCTGCTCTGTATCACCTGCAGAATTGTCTTTCTAAATGGCCTCTGAAAAATGTATCTGGCATCCTGAACATTTTGTTCATAAACATACCTCTCAACTTTCCCTAATCTTTAGGGAATTTTTCCTCTGAATTTTGATCCATTCCTCATGAGATTTGTGATTTTTCTGGCAGAACAAGTTGATAATAGACTGCAAATAATGTCTGACATTATGTTTTAGTCTGAATTTCACTTTAGGAAATATTTATTTTTTAACTCAGTAAGTTCTGGTCCACAATTGTTTTCGGCCATAATCAAGGTCATAAAATGAGGGTAAATGCAACATATATAGGGACCCATATATATATATATATATATATATATATATATATATATATATATATATATATGTGATTTAGTTTTTGAAAACTCAAAGCTTTTGAATGGAGATCGTGGTATAGTGTGGATCAGAAAATTTACCCTTTTTTTACCTGTAGTGCAATGTAGGAGTTCGCATATATAATTTGCAGGGGGTGATGGGTAGCACAGCCCTCCACATAGGGGGTGCAGTGGGGCTTGCCCCACTGCAAAAATGTAAAAATGTAGATTTTTGTGTTTTTTTTTTTTTTTTGATTTTGATATTCAAGTTTTTCGAAACCCGATCATATGGTCTGGACCATATGAATTTCTAGTTTCAGAAAACGCGATCATCTGACATAGCTATATATATATATATATATATATATATATATATATATATATATATATATATATATATCTATATATATATGGATAATTTAGTGTAACACATCAAACCAAAGTGTTAATACAGATCATCTTATTTTGAGAATTATATTGTGTTCATTGCCAATGTCTGAAAGAATGTTTGTCTTTCAGCCATTATCACAAATTATTTGTGGCTTTGTCCAAAATATTTGTGATAAGAAGCTGAAAGCTACTTTTTTACCATCCCTAAGATGATACTGTCAGACAGATTTCTTTACTAAGAAGGTAACTTGTGGAAAATATTCAGTCCATACTGAGGACACAGGAACTGAACCAGCACACCTAGCAGTACATCCTTTCAAGATATTCCCACTGATGTCCCTGGTTCTTTATGGCACAAGATACAAACCATTTTTGCATAATGAAATTCATAGGATCATAGGAACTTACTAGGATATTGGCCCTGAGGCCCTTATAAGCCTAGCCAATAGTTTAGCCCATGTTTAGATAAGTCAGCACTCTAAGCTGCTGTCCAGCAGGGACACAGGTGGAATCCCAGGGGTGTATTTTCTGATTTCCATCCAGTTATCCAGGTTGCACTTTAAAAGGGATAATGAGGTGCTCTGCTTGATGTGGAGAGGGAGTCTATTCCACAGATGGGGGAGTCTCTGGGACACAAATCTGTCCTGCCAATAAGTCCTATTGATGTCACAGACCAGGTTGAGGTTGCACATATGGGTTACTCGAGTACAGCTTGACGTGCGGATATGCAGGAGTCCCATCAAGGCGGGGTCTGAGATTGCTTTGTATGCCAGAGAGAGGTCACCTCTGAAGAGTCTGCATGAAACTGAATATAGGGACAGGGACAGGGCTTTTAGCCTATCTGTGTAGGGTAGATGTTTGAGACCCTGGATTTTTCTGGTGAGAACCTCTGTGGTTTCTCCAGGTGCTTCATGTGCTTTGCAAGGTATATGCAAAAGGGGGTGTTGTACTCCAATAATTAGCCTTATAAGAGAAGAATACTGGGATATTATGACCTCCTTGTCCCTGGATGAGATAGCCTTACTTATGAGGTGGGCCATGTAGAAAACTTTCTGTACCATGGAAACAACATGGTGGTCAAAAGTCAGGTTGCTATCAACCTGAGTGCCCATATCCCTCACAACTGATTGCATGCTTAGGACATTGTTATTAATGTGATAATATGTGGGGACGTCACTCTCCCCAAAGGGGATGATGATGCATTTTTTGGCATTTGGCTTGAAGCCATGTTTCTTGCACCAGTCATTTGTTTGGGTGAAACCCTCATGGAGGATGTCCACATCACTTGGGGAATTGATGACCGTGCTCAGCTTGCAGTCATCTACAAACTTGGTCAGCTATAGCCCACTGGTTTTGGCCTGAACCTCAGAGATGTATATCCCAAATAACAGAGGCCCCAAGACCAATCCATGGGGTATACCACTCGTTATGGGTCTACTGCTTGAGGTGGATTCCCCTATTTTGACTAGGTGGGTTCTATCAGTGAGCCAGTTTGCTACCCATCTGTAACATATGGATTGATGCCTAGATGAGAGAGTTTATCTATTATGCCCAAGTGGAGAATAGTGTCGAAGGCTTTGGCCAGGTCAAGGTAGGCGGTGTGCACCATCTTGCCCTCATCCATGGCTTTGGTGACTGTCTCAAAGAGGTCGGCCAGTTTTAGCAGACATGACCTCCCCTTGACAAAGCCAAACTGTGTGGGTTTGAGTGTTTGGAGGTTGCCAGTGTCCCTGTTAATGAGGTCCATGATAATGCATTCCATGGCCTTGTAGATCAGGCTAGTTAGGCTGATGGGTCTATAATTTCCCGGATCAGTGGATGCTCCACCGTTATGTAAAGGGATGACAGTGGCTGTCCTCCTCTCAGCTGGGACAAAGCCGGTACTCAGGCTTTAGTTGAATAGGGTGCCTAATGGTGCTCCAAGTTCATGCCTGAGTTCATTTAGGATGCAACCTGGGATGTTATCGGGTCCCATGGAGGCTGTATTCTTTGCCTTTGAGAGGTCCATGATGACCTGCTCTCTAGAGATAAGGGGAGGGGCGGAGGTACTGGGGATGTCCTGATTTACTCAAGGGGGGGCAGAGGGTTAAGTTTTCACTGAATTTGTCAGGAAGTAGGTTTGCTATCTCTACAGTATTTGTGTATGTAGTGTACTTGACCACCAAATCTGAACAGATCTGGGTGCTTCCTTTGAGATTGCGGACATATGTGAAGGCGGCCTTATGATTGTCTCTAGTAGATGTGGCCAATTTTGACTCTAAGTTGGCTTTAGAGGATTCCACTAGTGCTCTTATTTGCTTGTTCAGACTAAGGAGAGATTGTTTCCAGTTGGGCACCTGCTCCTTCTTGGTCCTTGCAGCAATTTTTTTCCTTTTGTTATATAGTTTATTTATTGCAGATGTCCACCAGACAGGTTTACTCTTCCTTGCGGAGGGTGATTTTGCCCTGTCAGGTATTCTGATTCCATGCATGTATATAAGTGCTCATGTAGTACTTTGGTGCAGATTTGGACATTGGTGCCAGTTTCAACAGAGGGGGTGGGGGACGTGAAGCTGTTTATACGATCCCTCAGGAGGTTGTAATCAGCTTTGGAGAAGTTTTCTTTTTTTACCAGAGGAGGAGATGCTGACTTTAAAAGTGACCTCTTAATGGTTGAATCTTACTAGGAAGGATGATACTGTAGTAAGGGTGCTGCAGTGGTTACTCATGTTGGTTAATACCAAGTCCAGGATATTAATCACCTCCTGTGAGGGTATCAACTGGCTGTTTCAAGGCATTTGAATTGATAAAATCGAGGAATCTCTGGGCATTGCATTCTGGCATGAGTAGTTTTTCCATTCTATGGTTGGGTAGTTAAATTCACCTAGGATCAGGGTAAAGGGTTGAATCTTGATAGATTCGAAGAGGTCCAGATAGGTGGAGTGGGCATCTTGAGTAAATTTGGGGGTCTGTAGCTATAATTTGAATAGGGGTCTTCTCAATGGTTAACTGCACCTTGAGTATCTTCTGTGCGTCATACTGTTTGACCAGCCTGGAGGAGTGTGTGTGTCTTTAATATATATTGAAACTCCACCTCCTTTGACTCTGACAGGATTAGTAACCAGGTAAGGCTGGGGTGCTCTCTGCAGCTTTGACCCAGGTTTCTGTGACTGCACAAATGTCAGCATCTTCCTGGGTTAAGAATGCCTGCAATGAGTGCAGTTTCATGTTTAGACTCTTTTTTTATCCTTTAGCAGCATGACCTTTAAATTGCATTTTGTTGAAATTTTATGTTGGTTTTATCGACCTCAGGACATTTCCTAAAAAAGGCACTATGTAGAAGCATGGACTATGACAGAGTCATAACAGCACCTATTGTTGAGAGACTTGAGTACATGTGTGATATGGTGGATTCTGGCACCTGACAGACAACTAACCATGACTTGCTCCTTATCTAACCCAGTGAGAGGCACATCTGTGTGTGTCTCACAATGGAGTCTCCTATGACTAATATGTTGGGTTTACGGTTAGGACTTTGTGGTTGCGAGACACAGATGTGTGGACTATGTATGGTATGTGGTGTGGAGGGTTGTGGAGTTTGCTTGTGTTTTTACCTCTGAGGTCTCCTTTGTTTGGGTATATTTTTGTTGAGAACCTCCACATATGTGGGTGTGTGTTGTGTAGTTGTGGGTGGTGTTTGAGGTGTAGTGATTGTGTTAATAACCTTCTCAATGCAAGATATACTGGCTTGTGAGGGAGAGAGCATAGACTCTGGGTTCTTAATTTAATTGCATCTCTCACAAATTGTGTTCCTAGGTGGTAATAGTAGATGGTTGTCCTTGTACAAGAGGCAGTTGCTATACTGTCTCAGGATGCTCATGTCAACTAGGCTGACAGGAGAAACCACAGGAAATTGTCCATCCATATTTGTTAGAATCTGAGGGAGAGAGGCCAGGGAGAGCTAAGGGGAAGGCTTAAAGCCCAAGTGCTTAAACCAAAGCTAAGAGGCTTAGAATAACATAATTTAAGCAGGCTAAAAACAAGCAGTAATAAATGCAGCAGAGATGATGCAATTGAATACTTTAGAGAACAAGTAGCAGAAAAAGCAAGATGAAGTAACAGAACAGGAGGAGAAAACACAAATACTGTAAAAACAGCAGTGGAATGGGAGAAAGGAGGAACAGAAAATAATTCAAGGTTAAGAAACTTAAGGGGGTTGGCCTTCCCAAATGTTCTTTCTGTATTAAGTGGCTCTGTGCTAAGTGGCTCAGCTACTGGTGCAAAGTTTAGGATTTGTTAAGGGAATGGAGATCCACCTTTCAATATGTAGTCTTCCAGTAACAACAGTATGTCTCTGTCTAGTAGGGGAGCTAAGATTTTGAATGACAGGTTTAAGTGCTTTGTTGTCAAGCATTTTAATAAGTTAAGGGTAGGCACTTAAAAACAGAAGTGTATATTTTAGTCTCCTCACAAAGAAACAGCCAGGGTGGCTAGTAGTGCAAACAGCAATACAAAAGAAACTTTAGACAAAGGGTGTAGTAGAGAGACAAAATGGAAGTGTATTCAGGGATGGGTAAAAAGGAGCAAGGCCACATAAAATGAAAGGCAATTACCACATAAAATGAAATGAAGTTAGTTGTACTGATGCACTAAACCCTGGTAACATGCTGCCCTGGTGTTCTTGATGGACGAGAAATATCTAGATTTTGTGCAGTCACAAGGTATGGTAAACAAAGAACTGTAGGTAACATACACTCCTATGCATTTATCTGGACAAACTGGGGGAGTATGTGAAAGGAGTTGTAGATCTGTGTTAAAGGAAGGGAACAAGGTTAAACAGAGAGAGGAACATGGAGGAGAAAAGGTGCTGCTGATCATTGCAGAGACCTATCAGCAAAATTTTATTGGTACGCCATCCCCCTGGAACAATTTGTGTAGATTAACACATTCACAGAACACAAATCAGATTCATAAACTGCTCCTTGGTTGTGTAGGGCTTTTACATAACAAAACCCAGCAGCTTTCTCAGATATCAATATTCCCCAGACTATCTCTATACCAGTAGGAAATGGACTCCCCATCCACATAAAACAGAACTCATCCCTGTCCGTTTTCAAGCACAGCTTGGATATATAGATGGGGAAAGAGAAAATTTACCCCCAGACTGACTGCTGTATTATGAATGGACAAAGGCAGCTCACTAAATGTTTTATCCTATCCATCTGTCCCCTCAAATTATCTGTGCCATGATCCCAGTTATTCTCATTAAGGGGTAACATATAATTATTGACCTTGAGATGGATAAGGCCAATGTATAACCAAATAGGATAGGTTATTTTCAGCACAAAAAGCAAAACTGGCTAGGCTTAAAATGGCCTGCAAGGGCAGCTAACCTAGTACTTGCCTAGGAAATTAGGTATGGAGTAGGTATGCATATGAGTTCCCCAAACCATGTTCTGTGATTCACAAATTTGAAAATCACAGTGTGTGTAGGACAGGAATCACCCTAGGGTATGCAGGTACAAATTCATACTAGGGTAACCAGAACCCCCTGCGTATGTGGTGAGCTGCTGAGCATTGCTGAGCTGAAACCTGAGCTGCAAAAGGAGAAAACATCATGAAAGTTATGTTTCACAGAGAGATGCAAGCCTATCCCAAATCCTGGCAGCGTGTACTCCAATGGACAATTTCAAGAAGAAGCAGGAAGAGGATTGGGGAATATAGAGGCATCTTAATAGGCTGCCATGTGCTGAGAGTTGGAAAATGGCGTATGTGGTAAAACTATGCAGGGTTTTCTGCAGGCTGTGGTAGAGCCAAAAGGGTTTTCCATTAAAGAACTGGTTAATTACAGATTCATCAGCTTTACTTCCCCTACAAGTAAGATTATTGGTAGACTTCAACAAAGTTGAATGATGCAGTTCAACATTTTCTAGAAAAATAGTAACAGAATGGACTCATACAGCATGGACTTTGTAAATTTAATGTCATCCAGTGCTAAATTTGAAAAGGGTGAAGTACTGTAGTTGGACTTCACTAAGGCCTGTGATACCTATCTCTATGGGGATAGTGGGGAAACTGAAGATGAGACCAGGGCTTAATCTGATAACATATATTGGGCACTAGTTAATCAATAAAAGGCAGAAACTACTGTTCTGGGCAGATCCACTGAGCAAGAAGCCAGTGATTAGTTGTTTATACAGGATTATGTCCTGAAAACTGTTCTTTTTTTATGATGTTTATTATATTACATCAAAGTGGTACTAGAAAATGATGTCAACCTGTCTGTGGATGAGACAGAAACAGAGGATAATTATGGGGGAACCAGCCTGCGCTATTTTATGTATGTATTTAATCATTTGCTGACCTAAGAAGCCTGTTCCAGTGTAGGCCCTTTTCATCCACAGAACTATTAGACCTACTAGCTTCACATGTAGTGCTATGGAGAGTACTATCTCAGACCTTGTTAATCTGGACACTGAAAATCTTTTGACCATAGTCCCCCATCAATTCAGCTTTGTCAAGGGAAGTTCCTGCTCCTTTAACCTCATTAATATATTTTAAAAAATAGTTGAAGCAGTGGTATGTGGTTTGCAGTACATATACAACATCTGGACCTGGCCAAGGCAATTGACATTATTCCCCATGCAGACATTATTGACAGACATATAAATATGAATATAAATCCTTATGTTGTGCTATAAATAGCTAACTGATTAACCACGTAAGCTCTGTCAGACAAAGTTGTAAGTACCAGTCCTGAAAGCAAAAAAGATGCCAGTTGTGGACCATAGGGCTCAGTGTTGGACCCTTTCCTTTTTGACATGTATTTTTCAGACCTACAGGCCAGCACTCCTGGTTTATGGATATCTGTGTGCGCAGACAACTGCAAATTTGGTGGTGGTATTCAAACTTCCAACTGATTCACAATTGTTCTAACATGGGTTAGACCATGTTAATAACTGGTATCAGGTTAATGGACTCAAATTAAATGTGAAAACATGTAGCATTGTTCATTTTGGTAAATAAAACATTTTCATGTACCATACTGGTGACACACCTTCTCCATCCAGACACTGTTGTATGCAATCTAGGTACTCTTGTCCATTCAGACACTGTAGTGCGGGATCTAGGCACTCTTGTCCATTCAGACACTGTCGTGTGGGATCTAGGCACTCTTGTCCATTCAGACACTGTCGTGCGGGATCTAGGCACTCTTGTCCATTCAGACACTGTCGTGCGGGATCTAGGCACTCTTGTCCATTCAGACAGTGTCGTACGGGATCTAGGCACTCTTGTCCATTCAGACACTGTCGTGCGGGATCTAGGCACTCTTGTCCATTCAGACACTGTCATGCGGGATCTAGGCACTCTTGTCCATTCAGACACTGTCATGCGGGATCTAGGCACTCTTGTCCATTCAGACACTGTCATGCGGGATCTAGGCACTCTTGTTCATTCAGACACTGTCATGCGGGATCTAGGCACTCTTGTTCATTCAGACACTGTCATGCGGGATCTAGGCACTATTGTCCATTCAGACACTGTCATGCGGGATCTAGGCACTCTTGTCCATTCAGACACTGTCATGCGGGATCTAGGCACTCTTGTCCATTCAGACACTGTCATGCGGGATCTAGGCACTCTTGTCCAGTCATACACTGTCGTGCGGGATCTAGGCACTCTTGTCCATTCAGACACTGTCGTGCGGGATCTAGGCACTCTTGTCCATTCAGACACTGTTGTGTGGGATCTAGGCACTCTTGTCCATTCAGACACTGTCGTGCGGGATCTAGGCACTCTTGTCCATTCAGACACTGTCATGCGGGATCTAGGCACTCTTGTCCATTCAGACACTGTCATGCGGGATCTAGGCACTCTTGTCCATTCAGACACTGTGTGGGATCTAGGCACTCTTGTCCATTCAGACACTGTGTGGGATCTAGGCACTCTTGTCCATTCAGACACTGTGTGGGATCTAGGCACTCTTGTCCATTCAGACACTGTGTGGGATCTAGGCACTCTTGTCCATTCAGACACTGTCGTGCGGGATCTAGGCACTCTTGTCCATTCAGACACTGTCGTGCGGGATCTAGGCACTCTTGTCCATTCAGACACTGTCGTGCGGGATCTAGGCACTCTTGTCCATTCAGACACTGTCATGCGGGATCTAGGCACTCTTGTCCATTCAGACACTGTCATGCGGGATCTAGGCACTCTTGTCCATTCAGACACTGTGTGGGATCTAGGCACTCTTGTCCATTCAGACACTGTCGTGCGGGATCTAGGCACTCTTGTCCATTCAGACACTGTCATGCGGGATCTAGGCACTCTTGTCCATTCAGACACTGTCGTGCAGGATCTAGGCACTCTTGTTGATCATTTTTATTGTTTGACCATCATATCTCTGCAATAGTTTGGAAAACTTTCTATCTGACTCATCTAATCTCCAAAAACATTTCTATTAGATCTAAAGCAATTTTAATTCCTCTTTGCTTGTGTCTTATCAGACCCATTATTGAATATAATGCCCAATATGGCATTTCTCAAAACATATCACTCAAATGGAAGAGATATCAGATATTCCTAACTAAAAAGATCTGTGGTCTCAAAAATCATGGTCATCAGAACAGACTGCAGATACTGTTTCTGAGATTTGTCTATCCTTTTGAGACATAAAAGATCCAACCCTGTTTACCCTCCAGTTACTATAGAGAACAACTAGTTCCTCAAATACCCAGATAGAGGTACTAAACTTTCATCAACAGATAAATAAGTCATGTTGGCATGATATATTGATATCTCATTGTATCTTTCACTTTTGGAACAAACTTCCATTGCGTGTCAAGTGGAGTAGTACCCTTATTATCTTCAAAGTTAACTGAGATAATTGGATGAGCAGCCTCAAACTCCTCCTGGTTTGTTTTTTCTGCCTCTGTTTGAGGCTGTAGAGAACATTAGAATATGGTGTATTGGTTAGGCTTGTAATTGTCTGTAGACTGAGTGGATCCCCAGAATTAAACAATACGAGTAATGATGTAAAAATGTTACTTGGAGTTAAAGCTGCATGTGGGTGTCTGAAGTGTCCCACTGTAAATTTAGTAAACTTATTTTTTTGGTACCCAAGCCAAAGGGAACCATTCACTTTTGTACAGATTTTAGGCTGCTAAACTCTGTTTCTCAAATCGATATCTGCACCATGCCATGAGTAGATAAATTGATAAAGACACTGTTTACTACAGGGCATGCCATAACATTGGACCTAACAAAGATGCATGGGCAGGTGTTTGTTAGACAGGGCTAAAAACAAGGTGCCTTTTTCTATGCGAAAAGGAATTTTGTAGTTCATTCTTTTTTTAATTTCTCCAAATGTTTTGGGTTTCCAATACTGTGATGGGAATGGACGTCAGAGTACAATTAAAGTTCATATGATTAGCATTGCTTCAGTCTTTGATGTTTTACAAGTGTGCTTTTCACAGCACCAGCAATGTATCCAGAATTGCCTTGTTCTGTAGCTCATACAGGGTTACATACACTGGTAGCATATTTAAGTAGGAGTATAAATTCCTTTTTATGAGTGCCGTTGCTCCTACTGCTATTGAACTGCCTGGGCATTCTTCTTCAACATTGCCCTCATTTCTGCCTGTCAGTCCTGGCATTTTATGACTTTGTGTCTCTCAGTATGTACAGCACAATAATTATTGGCTTTAGCAATTTCAATGATTAGCACTACTTTTGTCTTTTTTCTGGGACTTCATCTAGTTGGCTTGCATCTGTTTTCTTAACCATTGCTATTGGGTGATGCTATGTGATCTGAACTTCATTGTTAATAATGCTTTGTGGGTAATGTTTCCAATGCTTCTCAGCTACTCAATGTTGTACTGTTCATGCATTCCTCAGTGCATACTTCAAAACTGTCCAGATTTTCGCAGAATGTCGAAATTCTTTACACATTTTTTTCTTTTCCTCTTAAAATTTGTAGCTTTCTGGCAAATCATTGAGGACTGACGTCTCTAAATAATGACATAAATTTGAGTTTGACTTCATATCCTTCAGAAAATGCATGCTAATAGAAACCCTGTTACTCTAATAACTTTATAAGTTTAGAAGAGTAATATTTAAAATGTGTCCCTATTTTTGGGCCTTTGTTCCTCCCCGTTATTCTGTCTTTGTCCAGATGTCTTGCTCTTAGAGGTTGAGAGGTATGTCCCAGTGTAACAGTCTTCACACATTATTTTGCCTTTCAATATACCGACCCAGAGCCATGAGTATATCAAATCCAGCAACAAGGTGTGCGACTGTTTCCCTTTCTGTTTTATAAAATATGCATTTGCCTGTTTCTCCTACTTTTTATAAAGACTTTGTAAACCAGTATGTATGTAGCCCACTATCTCAGGGCTTTTTGTCCTTTCATGTTTCGGTTTAAATTCACATCTCCTTAACCATTGTTCTAGGAGTTTTCTGTATTTGTCACCACATCTGTTGGCTTTCCAATTTTCTTTCCTTTTCTTTTGGCCCTTTTCTTTATATTCTTTATTTTGTTTTTAGCACTGATTATTGCCTATAGCTGGTTTGATTTCCAATCTTGCTCCTTTCTGAAATACTTCTGATAAATTAAGCAAAGATGTCATCTTAGATAACTTCTCTTCATGCTTTAGAGCTTTCATTATATTGGAATATGATGAGGTCAGCAAATATTTGTGTAGTCCTCTGACTGAAGACCTATACATGTAGTCAGTTTTGAGAAGGCTTATATCTCCTTTAGAGCAAGAGATATGTAATATTTTATTCACCGTTTTCTATGTACCATTTGATAAGCATGAATCATTCTTTTCTTGTCCAGCTGATTTAATGCTGTTTAGGGCCAATCACCAAATTTGTAAGTTATTACAGGAAGAGCCAGTTGATTTATAGCCTGGTCTTTATTCCTAGATGTCAAAGCAATTGTCAATATTAGCTTTAGTCTTCTGAAGTATTCCATACCAGCCTTTGTTCTGCCAAGCCTTCATCTATTCCCAAATATTTACACACTCCCTCCTGTTTATGTTGTTTTATATTATAATCCTCTCCCCACTCCCCAGCTGATATTTTCTTGGCGCTTCAGCTTTCTCAGCTAATGAACTATACAGTTTTAAATCATCCACAAACAGTAGATGAGATATCTTTCCACGAGGTTGGTTTATACAGTTTTAAATCATCCACAAACAGTAGACAACATCTCTTTCCACAAGGTTGGTTTATACAGTTTTAAATCGTCCACAAACAGTAGACGAGATATCTTTCCACAAGGTTGGTTTCTGGAACTTAGGCTGTAAGCATAATCTAGTTGATTACATAAACGGCAAGATAAAACAGCAGTGCTGACAAAAAATGACCCTGTAATATTCCTCTTTGACCTTTTATCCCTAGGATAGTAATTTGCCCTATTTCATGGTTCATTTGCAAAGTGGTTTGGGACTGTTTTGTGGTTACTGCAATGTACTTGATCAATGCAGGTGTATTTTATACACCTGCGAACATTCCATTATTCATGAATGTGTAATGCTGTCGAATGCTTTTTTGTAATCTACCCATGCCATACTTGGATTCCTCTCCTTTTCGCAGCTCTTTATTATGACTTTGTTTAACAATAGGTGAGCCTTTATTCTATATGACTTAGGAATGGTTCTCCCTTTTTAATTTCTCCAAGTCTTTTGTGTTTCTAATACCATGATGGGAATGGACTCCATTCCTAAGTCAGTGTATAATTAGAGTTTACGAAATTAGATATTGTTTCTCCAGTAGTTGGTGGACAGGCTTCTTTGTCCAAATAACTGTTACTGGTGTGTGCCTAAATTGCGTTTATTTTGTCAGGGTATGGCATCTCATCTACTTAGATGTCCTGTGGAGTTAATTGGAACTGGATAGAGAGCAGACAGTAAGGCAGTATATTGATAGCATTTCTGCCAAAGGAGTTGACATTCTGAATTTTGGTACTCAGAACCAAAAATCTAAAAATTGGTAGGCACTCAAAGATTACAACAATTTTAGCATTAATTATAGAATTAAGACACTATAGGCTACCCTGCCTTTTGCATAGGTGGTTTGTACAGTGCTTTGTCCACCAAAAATGCTTTTGAACTTTTCAGTCTGAATGCCATCTTGGTGAGGTTGAATTTGCCCAAACTGTGTTTTGAAGCTGTAACTATGATTAAACTGTTTAAAGTGGCTATGGAATGATTTTGTTGGTCGAGACAAGGTTGTGAAGTATAGATTTTTAAGATATGAAAAACTTCCATTAGAAAGACTCACACACACTCACACTTGATTGGCCATAAGTGTGAGGTGTGTGTGAGTGTGAGGTGTGGAAGAACTACGGCAGCAGGGCTAGCCACCCTGCGGTGTAATCCTTGGCTCTAAATGATTGTCATTGGTAAAGTGATACCCTAACCCCATGTGCAACAAATGAGGAAAAAAGGGTTATGGATGGATGGAGAAAGATTAGACAATTTGAAAGGTGCAGTACCATATAGTAAAGCAGGAGGGAGGTAGCAATATGACATGCATTAGGAAGCAGTTTATTGATTAAAAGGATTTATGGTGTAGATCATTGAAAAATACTTTCTTAACTCCCCAGTCATGTTTACCCTTAAGTAAACTACTTAACTTGCTGCCATATCAGTGTCCACCTTACCTCTGCATAACAAGGGATACAAAATATTATGTCTTGCCTAGTCCGTATACTTCACTGGTACCCATACTGCTGCTGAATGCATCACCAGTGCAGATACCTTCTGATGCCTAGCTGCCTGTATTTGGCTTCTTTTTTCCTTACCTAACCAATATTTCATGTACACTTTTCTCTATGTGCTCCAACCAGTGCTTGCTATATCACACAAAATTAAACTACAAGCTATAGTTCTTTCTCTTTTACTGCACCTAGCCATAGGTCTGGACCTTAATATATTTTAGAACTATCTAGAAAAGTATTCTGGACCCATTTCTTGCTATAGGGACATCCTGAGCATATCAGTAAAGTTAGTAGATATTATTGCAGTCACATAAATGGCAAACAATCCCCGTCAGTGGAAGAGAACATTTGACATAGTGCATAAGTTGCTAGTTCTTAAGAAGCAGTGTGCACTTCAGGGAGAATGGCTATATATGTACATTGAAGTATAAGTGAGTACCTTTTCTGGACACTGGTATAATATGTAAAATATTGCTGGCTCTTAAACTTACAAAGATGGGCTATGGTTCACATTGAAGAATAGCGCTTTTGCTTTTGAAAGTTAAAGTAATTTGGTTCACTGTTGTAAATGCTGTGTTTCCATCTGTGATACAAGGAACCTAGACCATAGCTGGGCTAGCAGTGGAGGGCAGAGATGGAAAGAGCATGTAAGCAGCTTCCCTTTCATGATAGGTGGTATAAAAATGGACTGAATTGTTTCGGATCTTTTCTAAGGGCTAGAAATCCTTACCACCACCACTGGGACGGGATATGTGTTTGCATGTGCCACCACCCCAAATAGGTGCAAATGTACAAACCATGTTCTTGTGTGTCTGATGTCTTGTCTCCACCATTCCCTAAATGCAGCAGTTTGTGTCACATGATAAGTTCATAGCTTCAGAGGTTCGTAGGATGATACTAGGCTATTGGCCCAGAGGCCCTTATAAGCCTAGCCAAGAATTTCACCCATGTTCCCTCAAAGTCAGCACCTGTTTCCCCTGTCCAGCAGGAACACAGGTGGGATCCCAGGGGTGTATTTTCTGTTTCCCATCCAGTCATCCAAGTTCCTCTTAAAGAGGGCTAGAGAGGTACTCTGGTTGACATGGAGAGGGAGTCTATTCCACAGATGGTGGAGTCTTTGGGACACAAATCTATCCTGCCAACAAGTTCTGTTAATGTCACAGACCAGGTTAAGGCCTTGCATGTTGGCTGCGCGAGTGCCGTTTGACTTACGGATATGCAGCAACGCTATCAAGGCTGGGTCTGATATGGCCTTGTATGCCAGACCTTGGTCACCTCTGAGCAGTCTGTATGAAAATGAGTAGAGGGACAGGGCTTTTAGCCTATCTGTATAGGACAGGTGTTTGAGGCTCTGGATTTTCCTAGTCAGGAACCTTTGTAGTCTCTGTAGCTGCTGTATGTGCTTGGAAAAGTACATGCCGAATGGGTCTGATAAGGGAGGAGTACATGCCGAATGGATCTGATAAGGGAGGAGTACAGGAAGGAGTACAGGATGCACATCACTGGCTGTTTCCTGAAGGCTGGAGATGATCTTCAGTGTCAATTCCTGCATGCAATGATGCTGAACAGAGGTGCACACTTGCTTTGGAGGAGACATTAATGAAAACATACATCTGCCAAAAGTGGTGAGTTGTATGTAGGTTTTTCAGTTTTACTTCCCTCAGAAATCACTAACAGGTACTCTAGAGTGCTAGGTTCCTTGGCTATCCTCTGGAATCTGACCTCTTGATCCCATGTTTTCCTGGAAAGCCTTTTGATACTCTGCTTAATAAACCCGGACCACCAATGGTGCATCTAGGCATCTTTTTTCTAAGTCAGAGACTCAGTTTTAGTTTGTTAGCTAACCTGTTTTCCAGTATGATGAAATAGCTGGGATAATTTATAATTTATGAAGGTTATAAAAGAAAAAAAGGAATGCCCAAGAAATGATGTCCGACAATGCATAAACACAGCAGTTAATTACTGGTAGTTTCTTGGTAAAGAGAAGGAATCCTTGCCCTTGTTAGGATGTGAAAGTTTAAATCCATTTGGAAGCTAGTCAGTGTAATAGCCTATACCATTACCTGAATATTCCAATATGCTGGATGCAGGAAAATGGACTAATGCAGAACTGCTGGAAATGTGTAGTATACATTGTAGATCAGCTACAAAATTACAGCTAACTTAGCAGAGCATAGTAAATTGCCAGTACAAAACTTGATGGATGGGGTGAATTTTAGTTACAAGGAAAGATACAGTCCTCATGATGTCATACCACTGTGATGTCCTCATGATGTCATACCACAGCGATGTGATGCTGAGGATTATAGGAATGATGATGTCTAAATTTTTTTTCCCCATAACTTGCCACTGATTCCAAGCTCCTTTGTCTACTTTTCCATACTCCACCGATTTTCAGTATTTTGTTTAGTGGAGGCAATATCCACAAGTGACATTGCTTTACTGGATTTCTACCATTTAAGAAATGAGTCTATAAGCTACTTTGGCAAGGGTTACCCCTTGCTGGGAAGGGGAGAAAGTGTAGGCTGGCCCTATTGTGTTGTTTTTCTTTTCTCCTTTAAGCTTATGGTGATGTATTCCTTTGGGAGTTGGTGTGCAGTAATGTATTAAGCATTTATGTAAACACACCAACTCCAGATATGACATCATTTGACTTACCAATTAGAAGAAAATGCCTTACAGTGCTGTATCACTCCCCAGGCTGCCTGAGAGTGCCACTGAATTGGGGGTCTTCCCCTCTTATCTAAGGTCGGCAAACTTGCTACTGGTGGCTTGATCCTACCACCCCAGTTGGCCTTCTAGTCTCCCACATCACATATGGTTTCCAGGTCATCAGTGGCATAGGTTCACACCTTGAAACTAGGCCTGTGAGTTGACTACATCTAGGTAATGTTATTCCATGACTGAAACAGGAAAAGTGAGTATGGCCATTCATTTGTTCATTGTGTGATACACGTTTGTCCATTTCATGTCCATTAGGGAGCTAAAGCCTATCTGTGCACACAGTCAAAGACTGAGAAACTATTTCTTAACAAGACACCGGCACACTGCATGGTGCATATGCACAGTCATTCACTCCTACAGGTGATACAGAGGATGCCAGTTCACCTAGGCCGTGTTTTTGAGATGAGAGTGGAAACCAGACTACCCAAGCACAGGGCAAACCAAATGCTGAGCAGTAGCAATGCTATCCACTGCATCACTTACCAACCACTACAAAATACAAATATGTGCACAAGCATCTTGCAGGAAATTAAAAAAAAATGCATGCAATAAAGAGTATAGAATTACAAAGAAAATCTATCTTAAATTATATATAAACGCTGTTTTTCTCCTGAGCATATGTTCTTTAAGAAACTACCGTCAATTGGAATTCATGTAATTGGTTAAATCTCTGCATCTGTACTGTAGCTTCACAAAAATATGTACATTCATAAAGATGACTGATGCAAAACATGCTTTGCATCAAATTATACTTATTGTACTGCCTGTATTATAACTGTTTAAACATGCTGCTGAATGCACTGATTTTGTTTTATTCACCTGATTCTATTGTTCCTGTAAACCTTCCTGGTATGTCATTTTTAAGTGATAGTTTTGCAGTAAGAACAATTAAATTGTGACTTTAAAAGTTTATTATAATTGCTTTTCCTGTAAAACTGTATGTTATGTATTTTTTACATCTTTTTAACCATCTTTCTTCCTGAACATCTGTCTGGAAAGTAATTTTTAAATGTTGCACAGTGGTGCAGCAGATAGCATTGTCACCTCACAGCAAGAGGTTCCCTGGTTTGATTCTCGTCTGGAGCACCTTCTGTGCAGAATCTGCATGTCCTCCCTGTGTTCGCCTAGGTTTTCTCTGGGTGCTCTGCTTTCCTTCTACATTCCAAAGACACGCAGTAGGTGGAGTGGACACTGTAAATTGGCCATAGGAGTGAGTGTGTGTGTGTGTGTGTGTGTGTGTGTGTGTGTGTGTGTGCAAGTGTGTGGTACAGAAGAACAGACACAGCAGGGCTAGCCATCCAGTGATGTGAAACCTGGCACTAGATGATTGTCACTGTTCAGGTAACACCCATACCCCATGTGCAAAAATGGAAAAAGGGGTTGTGGGTGAATGGATGGATGCAGTAATTGTTCTTCCTGTCTTTCTTAGTAAATGAATTCTGGAAAACTAAATAAAATACAAGAACAAAAAATAAATATATGTATATGTATGTGTATGTATGTATGTATGTGTATATATATATATATATATATATATATATATATATATATATATATATATATATATATATATATATATATATATATATATATATATATATATATATACACCCAGGATTATGTGCAATGCAAATAACTTATGATAGCCATACATATTTATATATATTCTCTATGAACCTAATTTAAACCCCCCCCCCCTTGACTATAATATTAACATTTTCTGCCCTATTTAGCTCCTTCCTTGACTTTCATTTCTTTCAGTTTCTAAACATCACATCATCTGTTATCTATTTGACAAACCTAAAAATACATCTCTTCAAATGCTCAGTGATCATCTACTAAAAGTATAAGTACTATAAGTATATTTTATGCTATAATAGTTGCCTTAATTTCATATGAATGTAGTCTAATTAGCAAATGTTTCAACTCTCAAAAGCATATGCAGAGTCACAGCAGAAAACGAACCAATAAATGTGACCACAATAAAGTGAAGTAATCCACACAGTCAACGATCCTTAGGAATACGTATTTATTCAAAGAGACGTGAGCGCTTTCACCTTTCGGTTTCCTCAGACGTTACAAAATACACCATTCACATAACATTTAAGTAATGCTTGAATACATCTCATTGGTGTTAAAAATCACATGTCATGTCTTACTAATAAGGCATAGTACTGGCATTTCCTTCTCTATACCTTCTCCATTTAAGGCATGTTTTTCAAGTAATATGCATACATAATATAAAAAGTTTAAAACATACTATAAAATGCTAACTGTGGCAATCAAATGTATAGCGCAGATAGCAGAATGTACAGGATGTGTAACGAAACACATTTCTCATGACATAGAGGATACGGGAACCTAAAAAATCAGGGTGCTTAATACCAAAACACTCTATAACTTCCCTCTATCTAAAAAATAAAATAAAAATGGTGAAGGGTAGTGTGCATGTGGTATCTACGGCCCCTAATAAACATGGATCATAAAAACACGAAATACTAAATGAACACTAAACCCTTTTATTAACCAAAAACTAGACCAATTTCATTTAAGGAAACAACGGCTCTTACAGACGTTAGGGAACTGGATAAGTGCCCTATATTTGTATAAGAACTGATAATGGGAAAACCTCTAGTTCTTGGGTTTAAAACAGACGTTAGGGAACTGGATAAGTGCCCTATATTTGGATAAGAACTGATAAAGGAAAAACCTCTAGTTCTTGGGTTTAAAACAACGTCTTTTCTTTAGTATAGGTTTAAGGTTAACTTTTTCATTTAAACCTGGGGTGACATCTGCCTTGCATCTAACTATCCACCTTAACTCACATTCTAATGTGTGGTTGATTAAATCACCACCTCTTGAGCTAGGAAAAATCTGTTGAATAACACTGTATAAAAAACTATGTGATGGACCCTTGATCTTAACATGCTTGGCTAAAGAATTGACATCGTTCCCTATCCTTATGTGATACTGGTGCTCTCTGATTCTCTCACGTAGTGCCCTATTGGTCTTGCCGATGTAAAATGAATCGCATGCAGTGCATCTAGCTAAATATACAACATTACTGCTCATGCAATCCGTACCAGTATCAAACCTATACTCAAAACCATTGTGTGGATTTACAAAGCTGACCCTATTATCAATCCAACAGCACTGGTTGCATCTGCCACATGCAACCGTATTAAAGCCGTATTCACGCCTTACATGAGGCGAAATGTTTTTATAGCATAATAGATTCCTCAAATTGGGTTTATTTCTGTATGTAATAAGAGGGGATGGTCCTACTACATCACTAATATCCTTATCAAGGCCTAAAACATCCCAATGTTTATTCATTAATCCTTTCAAATAAAAAGCATCACTACTAAAAGCTGTAACTGCTCTCACATAGTCAGGCTTAACAGGCGTTGTAACCCTTGTGTCAACAGTCTGTTCCGCAAAATACGGTCTTGCTAAAGTCTCACGCAACAAACATATCTCATCTACTGTTTGGTTGAATTTGGACGGTTCATATCCTCTCTCCAAAAACATATGTCTTAATCTCTCAATTTCTTCACCAAAACCAACGGCGCTCGGATTTAGTCTAGAAGCACGCATCAACTGCCCTTTCATGACATTGCTGAACACATAACGTGGGTGCATGCTGTACCTATGCAAAAAAGTGTTCCTGTAGCATAGCTTACGATGTATTGAGGTGTTAAGGAGACCAGAAGAGAGTCTCTCTATATTAACATCTAGGAAGGAAATGCTTTCACAAGAGGAAGCATGAGTAAACTTCAAATAACTCGTTGAAGCATTTATTTCAGTAATAAAACAGTCCAATCCCTCAATGCTACCATGCCAGATCATAAAAAGATCATCTACAAAGCGCTTGTAAAAACCCACGCTGTTGTTAAAAAAGGTAGACTTAAACAAAAAGGTATCCTCCCACTGTGCCATAATTATATTAGCATAGCTATTGGCACAGGGGGTTCCCATTCACGCTACCATCCCTTTGGGAAAACACAGAATCACCAAACATGAATACATTGTTGGATAGTATTGTTTCCATAAATAGCGAAATCAACTCAACCATCCTAACAGGAAGAGTGGACTTACACATCAAAAACTCTTGGAAATTTATTACTCCCGTATCATTCGGTATAGTGGTAAACAAATTGACCACATCCAAGGTTACTAGTAAGTAATGGGCATGATCATCCAAGCTCTGAGTATATTCATATAGTTGAAGCAAAAATTGCTTACTATCCTTGAGAATGTGTGTGGTAGCATTAACAACAGGTCTAGTGTAGTATTCTACAAAGTTGGACATGGGTTCTGTGAGCCACCCTTGCCCAGCTACAATTGGCCTCATAGGTGGAGCCAACACAGATTTATGGACCTTGGGGAGCCCTTGAATTATCGGAATCCGAGGGTTTATAACCTTCAAATACGAGTGTAACTCACAGGTAATGTCATCAGACCTTAAAAGGTCATCCAACAATTTATGGATTTGAAAAACTTTCTCAACAACTAAATCCATCTGTATCTCCTCATAAAACCTGTTCTCATTCAACAAGTTCATCATACTCTCTTTATACCATTCAAAATCCATCACCACTATAGGCCCTCCCTTGTCCGCGGGCCTAATCATAATCGTATTATCAGACTTCAATGTTGCTAATGCTAACCTTTGATTGTAATTCAGATTCCGCTTACTTCTGTTATACACTTCTTCAATATTTGATTCATAATGATTATATATTCCTTTCTCAACTAATTTCAGAAAAGTGTCCAAAAGAGGATGTAACTGGGGAGTATATGTACTAGTGCCCCTGAATCCTATGTTATTCTCATTCAAGGTTTGTTTCCCAAACTCTAGCTTAAGTTGTATGTTCCTAACAAGCATACGAACATCTAACACAGAATCCACCCGTATCCTCTATGTCATGAGAAATGTGTTTCGTTACACATCCTGTACATTCTGCTATCTGCGCTATACATTTGATTGCCACAGTTAGCATTTTATAGTATGTTTTAAACTTTTTATATTATGTATGCATATTACTTGAAAAACATGCCTTAAATGGAGAAGGTATAGAGAAGGAAATGCCAGTACTATGCCTTATTAGTAAGACATGACATGTGATTTTTAACACCAATGAGATGTATTCAAGCATTACTTAAATGTTATGTGAATGGTGTATTTTGTAACGTCTGAGGAAACCGAAAGGTGAAAGCGCTCACGTCTCTTTGAATAAATACGTATTCCTAAGGATCGTTGACTGTGTGGATTACTTCACTTTATTGTGGTCACATTTATTGGTTCGTTTTCTGCTGTGACTCTGCATATGCTTTTGAGAGTTGAAACAGTGATTTATTCTTTTTGTGCAGAGTTTAAGCTCCGTTGGCTCTGTGTGTTTACTTGTGTGTTGTTTGGGATCTTCTTTTTTATTACACACACGCCGAGGAGCATGGCGGAAACCAACGTAAACAACGTGAATGATGTTGAACTTCCGTACACGCCACATTTGGATGTGGGACTGCAAAGAACCGAACGGTTTGAACGCTGTGTCAGAGGAGCGGATAATCTATTGCTGGGGTATGAACCAAGCCTGGAATCGGATACAAATGACATTGAGAGTTCTTTGGCTACTAATTTGACTGATGAACTGAACCACTTAGAACTGGATTTTTTAAGGCTGAAAAAACTGCAAATTGAACGCCAATACTTTGAAGCCTGTATCTTCAAAAAGATTGTTCCACGTGGACTCAGAGTCTTAAAAATGCCCACGTCAGGTAATACATATCCTGAGTTGCTTTATAAATGGCAACAACTGAATTTGGACATTAGTTTTAAGTACATGAAGTTATTGAATGAATTTCATTCTAAAGAAGAGGATTGTTTAAGAGCATCTGTAAACTGTGTATATAATGCTATGAAAACAAAATATGCCAGTGTAATGTTGGATGCTAGATTAGAAAAGTTGATTGATAATGTCTCCTTATTTGAAAAGAGACTTTTAGAACAGAAGAAGAGTAAGATCCTAAGGGACACTAAGGATTTTAAAACCAATCAAGTTTTTACATGGCCTAGGGTGTTAGGTAATGTGAATAATACTAACAGACCCCCAGTCACAAATAGCAATAGGGCTATGAATTCGACCGGAGCTGGCAATAATGTTATTAACAGGGAATATAGCACGGTCGTTCAAACAGCCCTACGTACACATGACATTGTTGCCTCTATACCCATCAGCAACAGTACTGATGGGGTTGCCTCAGTAGGTGAGACGCATGTTAATAGTGATAACGTTGTTACTGCCGGGACACAGAGGGGAGTAGGACAAAGTTTGCTTGTCCCTCGGGTGGACAATGTGAATGGGGGAGGCCCTGATAATTCTAGGATCCCGGACCACATTGCATCTGCATCTATCCCAGATACTTCTGTTAGAAGGAAAACCCCCTCCACCAACTTAGGTATAGGAGGGAATGCTAGTGGTAATTTTAACCCTTTTCCTATAGCACAACAACGCATGGGCAGGTCACGGTCCCAGAGCAGGGGACGATACAAAAGGAAAGTATCGGACAGCGAGCAACGAGGCCCAACATTGAAAAAAATGTGGGAGAATGTAGGAAATCGTTGATTGTGAATATTTCTAAAAGGGAATTGTCTACATTTGAACAACAAGTACTAAATAGAGGGCTAAGCTTTATCCCTACATCAAACAGTGATTTGGTGGATTCTGTGTTAGATGTTCGTATGTTTGTTAGGAACATACAACTTAAGCTAGAGTTTGGGAAACAAACCTTGAATGAGAATAACATAGGATTCAGGGGCACTAGTACATATACTCCCCAGTTACATCCTCTTTTGGACACTTTTCTGAAATTAGTTGAGAAAGGAATATATAATCATTATGAATCAAATAATGAAGAAGTGTATAACAGAAGTAAGCGGAATCTGAATTACAATCAAAGGTTAGCATTAGCAACATTGAAGTCTGATAATACGATTATGATTAGGCCCGCGGACAAGGGAGGGCCTATAGTGGTGATGGATTTTGAATGGTATAAAGAGAGTATGATGAACTTGTTGAATGAGAACAGGTTTTATGAGGAGATACAGATGGATTTAGTTGTTGAGAAAGTTTTTCAAATCCATAAATTGTTGGATGACCTTTTAAGGTCTGATGACATTACCTGTGAGTTACACTCATATTTGAAGGTTATAAACCCTCGGATTCCGATAATTCAAGGGCTCCCCAAGGTCCATAAATCTGTGTTGGCTCCACCTATGAGGCCAATTGTAGCTGGGCAAGGGTGGCTCACAGAACCCATGTCCAACTTTGTAGAATACTACACTAGACCTGTTGTTAATGCTACCACACACATTCTCAAGGATAGTAAGCAATTTTTGCTTCAACTATATGAATATACTCAGAGCTTGGATGATCATGCCCATTACTTACTAGTAACCTTGGATGTGGTCAATTTGTTTACCACTATACCGAATGATACGGGAGTAATAAATTTCCAAGAGTTTTTGATGTGTAAGTCCACTCTTCCTGTTAGGATGGTTGAGTTGATTTCGCTATTTATGGAAACAATACTATCCAACAATGTATTCATGTTTGGTGATTCTGTGTTTTCCCAAAGGGATGGCGTAGCAATGGGAACCCCCTGTGCCAATAGCTATGCTAATATAATTATGGCACAGTGGGAGGATACCTTTTTGTTTAAGTCTACCTTTTTTAACAACAGCGTGGGTTTTTACAAGCGCTTTGTAGATGATCTTTTTATGATCTGGCATGGTAGCATTGAGGGATTGGACTGTTTTATTACTGAAATAAATGCTTCAACGAGTTATTTGAAGTTTACTCATGCTTCCTCTTGTGAAAGCATTTCCTTCCTAGATGTTAATATAGAGAGACTCTCTTCTGGTCTCCTTAACACCTCAATACATCGTAAGCTATGCTACAGGAACACTTTTTTGCATAGGTACAGCATGCACCCACGTTATGTGTTCAGCAATGTCATGAAAGGGCAGTTGATGCGTGCTTCTAGACTAAATCCGAGCGCCGTTGGTTTTGGTGAAGAAATTGAGAGATTAAGACATATGTTTTTGGAGAGAGGATATGAACCGTCCAAATTCAACCAAACAGTAGATGAGATATGTTTGTTGCGTGAGACTTTAGCAAGACCGTATTTTGCGGAACAGACTGTTGACACAAGGGTTACAACGTCTGTTAAGCCTGACTATGTGAGAGCAGTTACAGCTTTTAGTAGTGATGCTTTTTATTTGAAAGGATTAATGAATAAACATTGGGATGTTTTAGGCCTTGATAAGGATATTAGTGATGTAGTAGGACCATCCCCTCTTATTACATACAGAAATAAACCCAATTTGAGGAATCTATTATGCTATAAAAACATTTCGCCTCATGTAAGGCGTGAATACGGCTTTAATACGGTTGCATGTGGCAGATGCAACCAGTGCTGTTGGATTGATAATAGGGTCAGCTTTGTAAATCCACACAATGGTTTTGAGTATAGGTTTGATACTGGTACGGATTGCATGAGCAGTAATGTTGTATATTTAGCTAGATGCACTGCATGCGATTCATTTTACATCGGCAAGACCAATAGGGCACTACGTGAGAGAATCAGAGAGCACCAGTATCACATAAGGATAGGAACGATGTCAATTCTTTAGCCAAGCATGTTAAGATCAAGGGTCCATCACATAGTTTTTTATACAGTGTTATTCAACAGATTTTTCCTAGCTCAAGAGGTGGTGATTTAATCAACCACACATTAGAATGTGAGTTAAGGTGGATAGTTAGATGCAAGGCAGATGTCACCCCAGGTTTAAATGAAAAAGTTAACCTTAAACCTATACTAAAGAAAAGACGTTGTTTTAAACCCAAGAACTAGAGGTTTTTCCTTTATCAGTTCTTATCCAAATATAGGGCACTTATCCAGTTCCCTAACGTCTGTTTTAAACCCAAGAACTAGAGGTTTTCCCATTATCAGTTCTTATACAAATATAGGGCACTTATCCAGTTCCCTAACGTCTGTAAGAGCCGTTGTTTCCTTAAATGAAATTGGTCTAGTTTTTGGTTAATAAAAGGGTTTAGTGTTCATTTAGTATTTCGTGTTTTTATGATCCATGTTTATTAGGGGCCGTAGATACCACATGCACACTACCCTTCACCATTTTTATTTTATTTTTTAGATAGAGGGAAGTTATAGAGTGTTTTGGTATTAAGCACCCTGATTTTTTAGGTTCCCGTATCCTCTATGTCATGAGAAATGTGTTTCGTTACACATCCTGTACATTCTGCTATCTGCGCTATACATTTGATTGCCACAGTTAGCATTTTATAGTATGTTTTAAACTTTTTATATTATGTATGCATATTACTTGAAAAACATGCCTTAAATGGAGAAGGTATAGAGAAGGAAATGCCAGTACTATGCCTTATTAGTAAGACATGACATGTGATTTTTAACACCAATGAGATGTATTCAAGCATTACTTAAATGTTATGTGAATGGTGTATTTTGTAACGTCTGAGGAAACCGAAAGGTGAAAGCGCTCACGTCTCTTTGAATAAATACGTATTCCTAAGGATCGTTGACTGTGTGGATTACTTCACTTTATTGTGGTCACATTTATTGGTTCGTTTTCTGCTGTGACTCTGCATATGCTTTTGAGAGTTGAAACAGTGATTTATTCTTTTTGTGCAGAGTTTAAGCTCCGTTGGCTCTGTGTGTTTACTTGTGTGTTGTTTGGGATAATTAGCAAATGTATGTGTAACTGTATATTACTTAATGTTTTTTCATGTATATTACTGAATGCCTGTTAAAAATGTTTGTAATTTGTTGGAGCTTTCTCTCTTGATCTCCAGTAAAAAGAGTTTGTTTTACTAGACCCACTCAGAAAAACCTGATAAATGCACACACAGACTTTCTCTCTCTCATGCATTTATGTATAATAGATGTAGTTCATGCTGGTATGATAGCCTCAGTACTTCAGTGTGACTGGCTTTGATTGTGTGAGTTTTTAGTCAACTAGTGTAAAGTTCTTGTAATTTTCCCATGATATTACAGGTCATTAACTTTTGAGATGTGTGTTAGGGGGCTGTATTTGTGCAGTGCTCCATTGGGCGGGCAGCAGTGGTGTGTGTAATATGGGATCACAGATCACTGTAGGTAGCAGTGGTGTGTGTGATATGGGATCACAGATCATTGTAGGTAGCAGTGGTGCATGTGATATGGGAGCACAGATCATTGTAGGTAGCAGTAGTGTGTGTGATATGTGATCACAGTTCATTGTAGGTAGCAGTGGTGTGTGAGATGGATCACAGATCATTGTAGGTAGCAGTGGTATGTGTGATATGGCATTACAGATCATTGCAGGTAGCAGTGGTGCATGTGATATGGGATCACAGTTCATTGTAGGTAGCAGTGGTGTGTGTGATATGGCATCACAGATCATTGTAGTAGCAGTGGTGAGTGTGTGTGGTATGGGATCATAGATCACTGTAGGTAGGAGTGCTGTGTGTGATATGTGATCACAGATCATTGTAGGTAAGGTAGTTTCTTTTTGCCTGCACTGTTGTGCAATGTTGGAGTTTGGATATGTAAAGTTGCAGCATGTGGTGGACCTGACCCCTGCAAAAAGCACTTATTTTAGGGAACCTGATGGATTGGGAATCAGTGATTTTTTTTTTTCTGATACATCTGCTTCCTGATGAAATGCCAGTTTGAACCATCATAAAATCATATTATAATAAATATATGTAAATCTATTGTCATGCCAAGAGGTGGAGGCTTCCTTCTATATCAGTGGTCATTGTATAAGACTGCTGGACCACTAGCTGATGTCTGTCCAGTTCAAGACCACATCAGCAGCCCTTCAGAAGAGTTGGGTAAGTGCAGAGAAGAATTACAGACTCACACATGGCAAACAACTACTTCAGTCTTTCCTTATACGAAGGATTTTTGTCTCTGTTTCCCTAGGAAGTGAAAAGTAAAAAAGATAACCTAGTTAGAGAGTTCTAAATATATCAGGAGGCCAATGAGGTGAATAGTTTTATCATAAGAAGACTGAAGAACTACAGGGACTTAATTTATTTGGTGAAAATTTAAGGTAACATCCAAGGGATAGTAAAGTGCAGAAGGAGGAGCGAATTTAAAAGCCATAATAAAGTATTAAGTAACAAGTATTAAGTAGGCCAGAAATGGATATCCAACAACCTATCTGTATTACTGAGGAGTCACAAGTCAGCAGACTGGATGGATAATCTGATTTTTATCACCATTATCTGTAATTTACATTTCTGTATTTCTAATCCATTTTTTTCCAGACACTTTTATTGAATTATCACTTGCGACAAAGGCAAATTTATATTCATATAAAAGTAATCAAACTATATTAACATAACAAAAATTATACTTCACATATATTGCTGTATAACATAGAAACTAAGTGATATTTTATAAATTATTCAATTCCTGCCATTTTTTAAAAAGAAACATCTTTATTAAACCATCATTTACTACACAGACAATCATAGGCTTATATAAATGAAAACAAACCACACTGACACAATCCTAGTCGCAAGCATTTTACATCACAAACCATAATGACACTCCCAGTTCCCACATTTCCCATTTTTTCCTATGTAATTTGCTCCTATCCTTTTCTAAAGATTCCAATTCCAGTTGTTTTAGCTCTGTTACTATATTCACTACTTCCAGTACAGTTGGTTTAGATTTTGATTTCCATTTGTTTCTCCCGAATATGCAACAAAATATTTACATAGATATTTTTATACCCCAAGTAAACTCCAGAGAATTTTTTTATTAGGCAGACAGTAAATGTTGGAGGTGTGAAGGGGAAGAAAGAGGTAATTGGGAATATATTTTCTGGGAGTGTGGTGAGTTAGCAGACTTTGAGGATTCCCTGCAGGATGCACTGTCTTTCTCATCCGTTTGCTTGCCTTTTTAGTGGAATTGTTTACAGCTAATTAACCTGTGTTTATGCCCTAGCACTGAAATGATATAATATTCCCTGTATTGTATGGTTTCTTATTTTTTTCTAAATCTGGTGTATTAGTTTTAATACTTGCAGAAGGCACACACATTATTATAGTTAAGTTTCACATGTAGTATGCTTGCTTCCATTTTATGAAAACTTTAGTATTCACGTCTTTTGCTGTAACATTGTGTTTAGCCTCCTGAATCACATTGTCTCAAGCTATACTTGACAAAAAAAGGGAACACTTACCAAATGGCAAGAATATATAAATAAATAAAATAAAAATATATAGAATAATAACTCTTTATCACAGTGCATGAGTAAGTAAAGGATCTTAAATATTTACAGCATTATTTTATTGCTACTTTAAAAACTAGTTTTGTGAGCACAGTTAAGATTTCATCACTTTTGCCCCATGCCACCACCTCCGTCCTTCCAATTTCCTTTTTCATTATCATTGCTGCTTCATTATCCTAGCCTCAAGATGAGCGCCAGTAACTCTACAAAGTCTATCTAGATTTTTTTAGTTCCTTCGGTATTGCATTTTGAAGTGCATGTTTCTTCCTTTACAAAAGCATTCTTGTTTAACTATTCCTTTTTCGCCCTATGAATACCTCACTGTTTTCTTAACTACTTCCCCACAATAACCTACAACCCAACAGGTGAGCTGAATCTTAATTTATACACATAAAACACCTGCGATTAAAGCAAGTGAAATTCATTTGGCAAAAATAAACTTTCTTGTATTTTTGGATAACACTATTTCTAAACACTCAAAGCCCATATTTCTCTTTGGCTTTATTAATGACCACATTTTCTGCATACCTTGAGCCCATTTACCGTATATATGCTGATATCTCATAGGTTCATACTAGGCTATCTGCCCTAGGGCATTTATAAGCCTAGCCAGAGTGTGTTTGGCTTTCGCCACCCATTTAAAATGAATTTTGCTATGCCCTTTTTCGAGGTTAGTATACTGTGCCTCTGTCTAACAGTGACACAGAAGTGATACCCAGGGTAAACCTACTATTTCCCATCCACTCATCAAGATTCCTCTTGAAGAGAGTCAATGAGGGACTCTGCCTAACCTGGACTGGGATTTTATTCCAGAGTGAAGGGAGCCTCTGGGTTATGAATCTGTCCCTCCAGCATGTCCTATTTATTTCAGTGCTGAGGTTCAAATCTCTCGAGAATGTAGCTCGATGGGATTTGGATTTTCTGAGGTGCAGCATGTCCATTAATTCCAGGTTGGACATGGCTTTATACATCAGGCACAGATCGCCTTTGAGCAGGCGGTATGCCACTGAGTAGAGCTGGAGTTTCTTTAACCGGGCAGCATATGGCATCTGTTTGAGCCCTTTGATCCTCTTGGTGAGGTACTTTTGGGGTCTTTCCAGTTGCTGCAGGTGTCTGGTAAGGTACATCCCAAAAGGGGCATTGTACTCAATTATGGGCCTGATGAGGGATGAGTAAAGAGGCATGATGACCTCCCCTGATCTAGATGTGAATTCCTTCATGATTAGGTGGGCTATATAAAATGTTTTTCTAACCACTTTGGCCACGTGGTTGTCAAATGAGAGATTGCTATCAACTTGGGTCCCCAGGTCCCTAATTACTTCTTCCATACTTAATGGATTACCACCTATGTGGTAATTTGTGGGCACTTTGTTTTGCCAAAGGGGATGACTATACACTTTTTGGCATTTAGCTTGAGGTCATGGCTCTGGCACCAGTTGTCTGTTTCTATGAGGCCCTTTTGTAGGATGCTTGTGTCGGCTGGAGAGTCTATTATGGTGCCCAGTTTGCAGTCATCTGCGAACTTGGTCAGCCACAGTCCTTCCGTGTTAGCCTGTATATACTGAACAAGAGAAGTCCCAGGACTGAGCCTTGTGGAAAGCCACTTGTAACTGGTTTGGAGTCTGACATGGCTCCAGCAATTCTAACCATGTGGGTTCTGTCCTTGAGCCAGTTTGCAACCCATCTAGTGACATAGGGGTTTATATTTAAGCTGGTGAGCTTATCTATAATGCCCGAGTGGGGTATTGTATCGAAGGCTTTTGCAAGGTCCAGGTAGGCTGTGTGGACCACCTTCCCCTCGTCAATGGCCTTGGTGACTGTTTCAAAGAAATCGACCAGGTTTAAGAGGCAGGATCTTCCCTTAACAAAGCCGAACTGGGTAGAATCCAGTGTCTGTAGGTCCCCAATATCTTTATTTATGAGGTCCATGATGATCCTTTCCATAGCTTTGCAGACCAAGCTAGTCAAGCTTATGGGGCGATAGTTTCCAGGATCCATTGAGGCACCACCTTTGTGGAGAGGGACCACTGTTGCTGTACATCACTCTTTGGGTACATATCCTGTAGTAAGGCTGAGATTGAACAGTAGTTTTATGTTTGGGTTTAGTTCTTCTTGGAGTTCATGTAGGACGCAGCCTGGGACACTGTCTGGTCCCATTGATGCTGTGTTTTTTGCTTTGGAGAGGGCGGCTTTTACCTGAGCATCTGAGATGTCAGGGGGCAGCACTCTGCTGGGATAGATATTTGCCTTTTTGGTGGGGAAGGGGTGGAGAAGTTTGCGCTGAACCTGTCAGCTAGGATATTGGCAATGTCTGTGGGTTCGGTGTATTTTTTGTCATTTTGGACTAATTCAGAGTATATCTGGGAATTCCCACCCAGGTTCCTAACATAACTAAAGAAAGCCTTGTGATTATCCTTAGTGTCCTGTGTAATTTTTCTCTCAAAGCTGGCCTTAGACGATTTTATGAGTGCCTGTAGTTTTTTGCTAATACTGATCAGAGATACCTTCCCTTTTTGGGATTTTGCTCTATCATGTAGTAGCTTTCTCCTTCTATTGTATAGTTTGTTTATGGCTGGGGTCCACCAAACAGGATGCCTAACTTTGGAGGATTGGGTCTTGGTTTTATTTGGGATTGCATGATCCATGCATTCCTGAAGGTGTTCATAGAATGCGTTTATAAAGGATTCTGCAGTCTGGGCCGTATTTTCCACAGGCCCGGGGGCTTTGAATGATTCCACCTCGGTTTTGAGGAGTGTGAAATTTGCTTTAGAGAAGTTATTCACTGTGGTTTTCTGGGCAGGGGCTGGGGTCAGGATGTGAATATCTAGTGAGATTAGTTTATGGTCTGATCTTACCAGTGAGGGATACACTTCTGGTCTGGAGCATAGAGTCCCCATGTTGGTGATGATCAGGTCCAGTATGTTTTCCCCTCTTGTGGGAGTGACAACAAGTTGTTCCATAGCATTTGAGTTTATAAATTCTAGGAACCTTTGGGCTAGGGTGTTGGAGCTAGAGTAATGCTCCCAGTCTATGTTGGGGTAGTTGAAGTCGCCCAATATAATGGTGTTTGGGGAGACCTTCATATTTTCCAGTGTTCTCAGGAAGGCCGAGTGGGGGTCCTGGGTTTGGGAGGGTGGTCTGTAGCAGGCTATAAACTGGAAGGCAGTTTTACCCACTGTTAGTTGCACATGGATAGTCTCTGATGCTTTGTGCTGTGCCACCAGCCTGGAGGTGTGGGTATCTTTGACGAATATTGATACTCCCCCTGCTTTTGTGGTTTGGTCCAAGTTTTGGGGCCGAAAAACATGGTATGAGGCATAACCTGGTAGTGCTGGGGTGCTCTCGGGAGCCTTGAACCAGGTTTCTGTTACTGCACAGATATCGATGTTCTCCATGCTAAGGAGAGTTTCGAGTGCATGCATCTTGAGGTTTAGACTTCTGGCATTGAGTAGCATTACTCTTAGTTTCTTATCCCTTGTGATACCTATGGAGGTGGGTTTGTCTTTTGAGCCTTGCCTAAAAAAGGCACTATGGGGGTGGCAAGAGCCTTTGCCAATATCCGAAAGCCCAGGGGTGACAGGTGCAAGCCGTCTCTAGCGAAGCATCGTGGCTTGTCGAGCATGTCATCCCAGGCAGACAGGCATTGGATCCCCTTTGAATGACACCAATACTTAAGCCAATTGTTGAAATTGATCATCTTGTCTTCATATTGTGGCATCATTCTTGGTGAGGGTAAGATGCTACTCAAGGTCAGGGTCATACTGGCCTGGGCTACATGCTCAGAGAGCTCCCCTATGTCTCTTTTCATGTAGTCCAGGGAGGTATATCTCAGGTCATTCACACAAGCATGGACAATGACTATATTAATTGTTAAAAACAATAATCTGTATAAATAATCGAAAAAAAACAGGATACTTATATATCTCAGCTAACAGCTGCGGTCAACAACTTATCCACTCTGTTCAGTGTGTATAGACAGAAACCCTACCAAAGTTAGGGCTTAAATACCAGAAGAACAACTTTTTTTTTTTACAAGAACACAAAAGAACCAGCCCCCACTCAGCAGACTATTAACACAATCTAGCAAAGTTAAAGAGGCTTCAGCTAGAAACAATAGCCTACAGACAGTAGCACTAGAGAAAGCACAAACAGATAAAGATTTGTAAAGATACAGAATGCTTTTAACTGCAGACAAATCAGTTACTTGTGCAAATTAGTTAATAGCAATAAAATACACTCGAAGACTAAAAAGCAGACAATAAAAGTGCTATATATTAATTGTTAAAAACAATAATCTGTATAAATAATCGAAAAAAAATCAATCAATCCTATAAAAAGCAAGACAATCAAATGTAACCATTTAAGATAGTTTATAGAAACATTTTGTGAAGTGTGGAATTGGGGTCATACAAGCAAATTAGCAATGAACACAGTAAGTGTTCTAGTTTACTATTTCAAACTTCAAAGCAGCTAAAACAGTCCAGCCTTCCAACTTCGGCTCTCTGAATATGATAATAACATACTCCACTGCTCACAAATATCTCACTTTTTGACTTGGCTCCCACCTTTTTTTATGCTTCCTATTGGAGATAATTGGTAAAGGCCTTCAGCAACTGAAAGCCACTTACAGAATATCTAATTGCAGCCAAAACACCAACAACCTCCAGGCAACAATCAACAAGATTATCAGATTCCTGTGCCTTTCTGGCAACTTTGAGCGCAACAAGGAAACATATCCACCTATCACTACCCATGTTGTACTCCATCATTCCAGCCTATATTTCAAAGTTCTACATATACATTACTGTCTCCATTAAGCAAACCGTTTCCCACTCAGAATTTACAACTATTACATGGGGTCTCTCAGCAAACAATTCTGTATCCCAAGAAACTTTCAGGTTTATACTTTACACAATAGCTCCTGCCTAATGGAATTTGTTGTTCCTAGGTATCAGAAATTAAAATAGCTCCTTTACATTTAGAGAAAGATTGTTAACTGTCTTGGCTAGTACCCTTTATTGCTAGGGTGTCAAGGGTAATGGAACATGTCTGCATTACATAACTATTCCATAATATTTCTGGTTACTCTCTTCTTTTTATCCATTGAGAACTAAAATACTTCTTACAGGATCATGCATGTGTTGCAGGCTTATTGCTTGTAAATTACAACTGTATAGCACACTTTGAGAATGAAAATACACTTTTTAAGACCACAGTAGATGGGAAACAAAACTGGGATAAAAAAGAACATGCGAGGCTTCTATTGTCTGGAATGCTTGCCACACTATAGTAGCTTAGATGCTGTTAGGTAGTGCCTTGGAGACTGCACATGGCACAAAATGGTATGTAAAGCCAGTTGCTGCAGGACAGCATTAGAAATGTTCATGTACTTTGAACCAAGTGGCCTTGATGGCGACAAGAAATGATGGAATCTGTGTTCATAAGTTTTTCTGTGTTTTATCAAATTCAGGGTCACATAGGTGACGAAAGCCAGTCCTGCAAATAATGAATCCAACACAAGAACCAGCCCCAGAAGGGATGCCAGTACATCACAAGGCACATATACACACTAATTTAGGACTAGTTTAGCAGGGATGCCAGTCCATCACAGGGCAGATATACACACTCATTTAGGACTAGTTTAGCAGGGATAACCAGTCCATCACAGGGCACATATACACACTCATTTAGGACTAGTTTAACAGGGATAGTCAGTCCATCACAGGGCACATATACACACTCATTTAGGACTAGTTTAGCAGGGATAGCCAATCCATCACAGGGCACATATACACACTCATTTAGGACTAGTTTAGCAGAGATAGTCAGTCCATCACAGGGCACATATACACACTCATTTAGGACTAGTTTAGCAGGGATGCCAGTCCATCACAGGGCACATATACACATTAATTTAGGACTAGTTTAACAGAGATAGTCAGTCCATCACAGGGCACATATACACACTCATTTAGGACTAGTTTAGCAGAGATAGTCAGTCCATCACAGGGCACATATACACACTCATTTAGGACTAGTTTAGCAGGGATGCCAGTCCATCACAGGGCACATATACACACTCATTTAGGACTAGTTTAACAGGGCTAGCCAGTCCATCACAGGGCACATATACACACTCATTTAGGACTAGTTTAAAACTGGCAGGCTACATGTCAGTATATCTTTGGAATGTGGAAGAAACCTTGAGATCTATGTACAAATCTCAGTGAGGAAGAGGGCTTACAAACCCAATAAAGAAAGCATGCCAGCCGAATAACCAACTATAGAACTAGACATCGTGAAGCAATAATGTCAGAACCTTTGTCCGCATTTTTCCCAGGGTCAGTATTTAAGGTAGCAATTCTAATGTATTTCATTTGACAGCAGTGCCAGAGACAAAACCTGTTTACCAGTGTACTAAAAACAACCAAATAATTTATTATTATTGCAATAATTTTATAATTGTATATACTGTTTCTTGGTGTAACATGCAATGCCTTAAATGGGAACAGTAACTTTGAATCACTATCATGCACACACCTAACTGACAAATGTTTAGGCCTTCTTTATGTAGACTAAGATGTAGGCGTTATGAATGACGTGTACAGCAGTAAAGCATAACTTACAGAAATGCAAGTGAATGCATTTGTGGGACCCACCCCCTATACTTGTCACAGTAATGTAGAGCCTTTTGGGATATGCACATCACCCTAAAGGAACACAGATGTATGTAATTGATGCCAAATCACGCATGTTTGTCCACATGAACTGAAAGGCAGAATACTGAATGCAAGAACTGGGTTTGGCTGAAAAGGATTGACACAATGCAAATTGTTTTATATAAAACAGAAAGCTGCTAAAGTAAACAGAAATTATTATTGATGTACTTTTTTATGTTCTCCCCTTCAAGATATCACACTTCTCTGTCATTTTCCTCTGTAGCCCACCCAGGAACTACATGACATTTTCTGTCTTCCTTAATTGTTTTCCATATTTTCTAAGGTTTCAGCTCATTTCTTTTATTACCTTTCTACCTCACCATCCTCCCTACCTTGTAAAATCTCCAGGAAATCTACACTCCTTCAGACAACATCTGGTAAGGAAGGGGGGGGGGGTGTCAGGGAAGAAGCCACCAGCGCAACTGGTGTCAAGTTTTTTTTCCTTTAGCTTTTTTTTCATATTATAACCATCATGTTTAATGGCAGTATTACTAATTGTGTTCTGTTTTTTTTTCTCCCCTTCACATGTTATATTCCAGCTGGGTCATCAGCTGCTCAGTGTTGCTCCACTTACTCCTACCTTAAGTCCCCAGAATCACATGTTCTAGTGATAATGTAAAGGAGCAATAAGGTCCACAGGCTTTGGTCAGTCGTGGGTTCTGTGCTGATCCGAAAATGCTAGAACTGCTGCCGTGTCCCACAGCTGTCAAAATACCCAGACAGCTGGTTGTTAGGATCTGTATGCTGTATATCTTGTCCTGAGTATAAGGTATAGCCTCTAATTGCATATTTAGTTCAGTGCTTATACAATTTAAAATTGTTTTAATTCCTCTTAACCTTGTTGAAATTCAATAAAATAGACAATGATTATGTTGGTAGTATTTTGTGTTGCTATATGGTGTGTGTGCTTTAATGTTCATATGCTATTTCCTAGTTGTTTGTGTGCAGTCACAAAAATTATGAGTGGTAACTCCAGGCAGCTGCAGTTTTTGCTACGAAATACATTCCAAGGCCAATCACAGGAGTCACCTTGGCAACCAAGACACCATCACCACTATTGGTAATGCATTTTTGACTTAGCTGAGCATTTTCTGCCTTCAGATGAGCCCCAAACCTAGCTCTGTTTTGTCAAAGCATTCCCAGCTTAATGGTCTAAACTTAGTGTCTCTGCTTACTTTACTTCTGCTGTGCAAACCATTGGAGACCTATTATTTTTGTCCCATAGATGACTTGCAATGCATCTGTTGCAGTAATAATAGCCTTAGTCAAGAAATCTGTTTGTAAACTGTGCACCCAGCTGTTACGTGTAACTGGCAAACAAAAGACCGTAATTATGTATACTTTGTATTTGTACATGTGCCTGGGAATAATTCCTTCCTAGTTATGCATAATAATTTTAACAGAACTTCCAAAGCTGTGTCTGCTTATTAGATCACTTGCATAATACAGCTGACAGAAAATACAATCTACAAAACAAGTTGTCCATATGCGTATTTGTCTTTTTGCCTTTCTTTGGAATTAGGATAATAAAAGAACAGAACAAGCTGAAACAAAAGGAGAAAAAGTGCAGAAAGGATTCATAGGGAAAACCCACAGAATCCTCTCACTGTCAGCTGTAGGAAACAATGACTTTAATGGAAGAAGTTCAAGTGTATAATTATTGGGCCCAGGCTTTTAGGGTGTTTCCTGAAATAGCATTTCTAAAGCACTCCCCATGAGTCACTGTTTTTTTTCCTGAAATTTAAAGAGGGCATTTAGGAGGGGTTTTTTTTTTGTCTCATAAGAAACTGTATTAAAAGCTCAGAAAAGGTCTATTACTAATCCTGAGATTACAAACTTGTTTTGCAGAAGTGTTTCCTTCTAGCTCATTTGAATCGGAGGGTTAAGGCTTAGTTTTGTATATATGTAGCTTTTGAATGCATTAGCACTGAAATGTACTCAAGTGAATGCGTGTCAGTGTTGCTGTGAATTTTGTGTTTCTTGCCTTAGTGGGCGAACTAGATGCACAATTGCTTCTAGATGCAGCTCAGACATGTGCAGAAATCGGACAAAAATCAGAAAATAATACAATAAGAAGACAGTATTCATCAATATCTGACTGACTAATGCAATGAGAACGAGACTTAGGCGATAGCTACATGGGATAACATAAGAATTTGGCAGGCAAAATCAGCAAAAAGGTCCTGATACTTTTGTAAGTGATTTTGATCTACATTGCTACTCTGTGTGCAATTATTTGTTTGTTTGTTTTCCCTTTCAGTAACCATTAAAGATAAATTGTTACTAATAAGTTATTTTTGACACGACCTGGGACCCTTAAAACTAGAAAGTCAAATAAAATGTATGTGAATTGCAGGAAAGTGCATAATACCTCTGTGCAGTACATAGTATCTGATGAACTTGAAGATGTAGGATAGCTGGAACCCATCCCATGACACAGAGGTTGTTGTTTGTCTTTCGGCTTTTCCTGGTAAGGGGTCGCCACAGTGGAACTCCAATCCGCTAATGATCGACAGTAGATTTTTACAAAACGCCGAGGTGCCAGCTCGAAGCCCAACCTTCAACGAAGGCACACCCATTTATGCACGCATGTCTTTCGAACGCTACCCAACCGCGGGGAGGACATGCAGACTCCACACAGGAGGTACTCCCAAGCCCAGCAGAAAAAGCAATTGTGACCAAAGGGCAGCTGGTGATAGGATACACACATGTGCACAAACATATCAAGCTGAATACACACATAGCAGAATTGTAAGATTGCAAATTCACTCATGGAGCATCTTAGGGATGTGTAAAGAAACTAGGGCATCAGGTATAACCCCCACATAGTCATGGGGAGGGAGGATGCACAGATTCCATATAGAAAGCACCCCACTCAATAAATGAACTAGTGAACCAATTATATTTATCATATATACAGATAAAGAAACTTTTTTTAAGCTGGCTGGAGTTTCCTTGTGAAAACTAATATTTGATAACAAAATTATTAAGCATAAGTCTGTCAAATAATTGCATCTTCAGTTCAGTACATCACTCACTATACTACCTATATTGGCAGCTCAAACACCCCATCTCCTTCCATAAGTTACTTGTTTCACAGTATGAACCAAGACAGTGGCACTTTATGAAATAGTACTATAAACATGATCAGGAGCCATCTGTTGTCCCCATCCTGGTCTACCTATACCAAATAAATACTAGAAAAGTGCCCCTGCTACAGCGGCGCCCTAGGCAGCCGCCTAGTTGGCCTATGCCTAAGGCCGGCTATGAACATGATGCATTCAATTATAACACTATCGTGTAATTTCAACTTGTATTGTGCATAAAATATGGGCTGAGCTGAGGCTGGATGTGGTGGTGGTGGTGCTCTATTGTTCAAGTGTACTAATTTGTGGATCCCAGGGCTGAAACAGGTAGGTTACTATGAGCTAGGCTGGGTAAATAACTCCCACATAAGGTGGTGGACAGTGAGATTCCACAAGGTAGTACTACATGGTAGCACAAACCAACCAAAGGGGGAAAAACAGCATCAGAAAACCTTCCATCTATAATGTATAGAAAAAAACGAATAACTGTTAAACTGGATAAAGAAAACTAAGTTACCTGTGATCTAGATGCATGCATTTAGCAGCAGGATAGCGAGAATCATGCAAAAATAACTGCAATCGTGAGTCCCTCACGTTTAACAAAATAAACAGAAGTTTGTTAGGAAATACTGTGAATTTTGAAACATCAGAAAATCATTTTGCTAAGACAGATTTACTGCATCTCCCAATGTAAAAGGCTAGGTTGTTGACATACCTGCTACTTGTATATACTAACACTGAGATCATATACTATGGAGTACATAACTTGTGCGCATGTGGGTTATGTCATAATATTGAAAACTGTTTAATGGGGAGGGGGGTGCAAGCCCCTGTGAACCCATCACTTCCTCTGCAACTTTTATATACCAAGTCTAGGATCACACAACAGTGGCAAAAGGTCAAATTCCCATTTTTGATATTCTGAGTTTTCCATATTTTCAGTTTTCAATTAAATGAATGGAACCCATACACATTTTTTTATATACATGTATGTATCTCTCTCTCTCTCTCTCTCTCTATATATATATATATATATATATAATGTTTTTGCCATATAAGAATGAATATAACAATAACTGATGATGTGGGTGTGGTATATTGGAGATTTACCCACAGTCTGTGTGGTTTAATCATGAGGGCAAAGCTGAAGTGATTAAACAAAGTCAGCTGTGGGTTAATCTTCAATATACCACACCACAGAGTCGGTTATTGCTAGTATACAGTGACATTATATAAGAAAAAATTACTTATTTTCTTAAATAATGTTTTTGTATAACAGCGTCATGATGTTCTTCTGCATTGTTTCCCTGATTCCGCTGCTTTGTTGATGTACTGTGCATGTGTATTTGGCAGGGGGACAGTGGAGTTCATTTGTACTCAGTCTTGCATTTCCTTAACTCATTATTCATATTTTATTTTTTCCTTTTCTTCTGCAAGTATTCACGTAAGGAAGCATGCAGTGAGTTTATATCCGCTAAAGGATTAAGAAGTATATTGTGCAAGAAAAGCATAGGTGTAAATAAAAATACAAAATTCTAATTAATTTATTTTAACATTAACACCAGATTAAGCAAGCAATGAAATGATCTGATGTATTGCTTAGCAGCTGTCATTTTCCTTCATTTCCTGTTTAAAATTTGGCAGTACAATTTATCTTAATGACTAATTGTTGGTTTGTTTAATTAATATAAGTGCTTTATCATTCATTACATATGTCTGCCTACTTTAATGATATGGGAAAGAAAATGTCTAGCTGCTCAATGAGACTTAAGTGGCCAGACTTTTATCGTTGGTATATTCTCTATTTACAGTGGGCACACTGGTTGGGCTGACCAATCAACGTGCTCCTTTCTGAATGTTACTGGACAGTCATTTTATAATAACATTAATAACATCATATATGTATTAATATGATATTAATTATTGCACAAACTGGAAATTGGGCTCACAAAACAGTAATTTGATTCAGCCAACGTAAATGTAATGTTTTGCAATTTGCTAAAACATGTATGAGGCAACCTGTAAACTTACTGGCTTTTGAGTTAGAAGAGGTTAAAAATGATAAAGACCTGGTGATTATTATTTCTTCAAAATTTTCTTTTGACAAGCATATAGATGCAGTTAGGAATAATGCCATGAAGAAAATGAGCTTTATTTTGAGGAACGTTATATCATGTGATAAATACTGTAATAAATACAGTGTTTAGTTTCTAGATGTAAAACACACATTCAACCACTATTAAAGTATAATGGAAACTTCTGTCATTTATAATTTGAAACAACAAAATCCAGAGAAAATTTGCAGAAAGGATCAATGAAGTAAGAGATCAGAATTACAAGAGATGCTGTCAAAGACTGAATTTATTTTCTATACATTACTGACACATACGAGACTAAACTTACACTGGCATTTTATGTATTTCATGATAATGAATTACAGGTTCTTTATAATATTGATACTTTTCAATCAGATAAAGAGATTTAAGCATAAACATATAAGGTTTAATATTTCCTTTTCTGAATGTAAACTTAGACACACGTACTTTACTATTAGACTAGCTGTATTATGGAATAAGCTTCTAGTAGACTTAAGAATGGCAGAAAATATCATTATCTTTAAAAGAGATTTAAATTTATAGATGGGAGAATGGGATTTGATCCTAACATTTTGGATACAGTGTTCCATGACTGTTATTTGGCCTGAACACTTTCAACATTCATGAACTTGTGAACATATATATATATATATATATATATATATATATATATATATAAAATGGAGTCTAATAACAGAAAAAAAAATGTCAAAAATAAGACAATCAGGAACAAACATCAAGCAAAAGACCAGATTACTTGATGTGCAGTCTATCACAAAACAGGTAAATGTTTGAATGTGTCAAAAGCCTTCATACACCAACAGCAATATATATATAGTATTATAAAGACAGTACAATTCAGGGATGAAGGTTAACTGCAATATTTCAAAAAAAGAAATGCAACAGTGAGGAGGACTTTATTGTTTGCAGTGACTCACTTAGTAATTTCTTTCTTTAGCTGTTCTAATACTTTCTTGATGACAAAGGTATGCTGGTCAATACATTTATCATGGCATACAAGTCCAAAGTGTGATGACCCATTAATCGTGTAACCCTTCATTGCCATTACTCAAAATGTTGTGTTCATAGAAGATCAAAGATGCTCAGATCCATCACTGCCCAAAAACCATGGGAAGAAATTGTAAATGCTGACAATAATGAATAGAAGCTGAAGACGTATCAGGTAATACTTCCTAAAGATCAAAAGCCTCAGAACATCCAATACATCAAAAAACACTATAATCAAAAGTTGCTACACAACATATCTTGCAGTACCTAGCTGAAAGTTCCAGAACCTATAGTTTGCACCACAGATTTTGACCATAATAGGAAAAACACCCCTTCAAAGCCAGACATGTAACATTACAATCTAGTACATTAATAGCTATTAAAGTACAAAGCTAGGCATAGGACTGTAACCAGTAAACTTGATTACCTCATAAACAGATGCCAGAAGAAGTTGTAGGATAGTTGTAAGACCTTCTTGGTCATCAGAGAATAAACACATGGAATACTGTTGTGTAAGGAAAGCATGCAGAGTATACAGTTAGCTGCACACTGATAGTGAAAAATATTCCCTCAATATAGCACAAATCTTTGATATTTTGACTGTAGAGAAAAATAATAATTTGATATCTTGTCATGGTATCACAAAACTTTCTAAGAAATAAACTACATTCATTTAAAGGTCACTTTTACTTGCCCAGCTTATCAGCAGATAGGTGATACAGAGTTTAATGGCCAAAATTCTAACAATGGACATTGTTTAAACCCTCTGTGATGACACTGCACACGTTGAATCAAATGAAGTAACCAAAGTCAACTAGTGCTGGTGTATCATGAGAGAACCCAGCTGTCCTGTAAAGCATTAAAATTTTCCACCTGTTTGCATTAGCTGCATGGTAGTTAGCTGAAATTTTCAGCAGTTCCTCACCACTAGATGCCAACATAATTACTGGCCTTAATGACAGTCCCAATATCTTTTTGAGATTCTCTTTTTCAAAAGTGTTAGCATTTCCTTCAGTGTTTTACATGCAATTCCAATGCTGGCTAGGAACTATACCATAATCGGTACCAGTAACTCCAGAAGTTTGACTAACACCAGAATGTACACCACAGTTTCCCACAGCCACTCAATATTGGACATGTTTCTTATTGCCAAATCCCTACACAGTACATTTTTTCTCATACTGCCTTAAAAGTTCTTCATTTACAGCTTACTGTTAATTCCTCATGCTAAGTAATTCCTTTTTCAGTAAATTGGATACTGTCTTTTAAGCATTGTTTGTGCAGTATATTTGTTTCTAATGCTATTTAAGATTCTATTTGTAACTGTGAACATAAGAGCAACAGGTTCCTTCTCCTGTATAATAGAGAGGCCATCAAATGGGGAATTCTGCTGGCTCAGTGTAATATCATTTGTTTGCCATAAATCAGAATGTAGATAATATGAGTCATACCCAGGTTATACTTAATGAAACATACTATTTTAACTTTCAGGTCCCTACCTGAAATAATCACTATGATCTGAGCTGGTCATCTGATCTGAATACATTCCTTGTTTTTTCCCAGAGTAGCATAATTGGATAAGACCAATGGTGCATTGGAATATACATTCTTGAATTCTGTAAAGTGCCCAGCTCTTGCCTCATTTGGAAAAGATACTTTAAGAATCTTGCATCTTCCAAACCCTTGTACCCCTGAATTTAATAGAATGAGCTATAATGCCCTTTAAGTATGTTGCTATGAACTCCAGTATAGATAATGTAACATGGTACAACAGTAAGCAAATGGCAACAGCAAGGATATCATATAGAGGCATAAGATAATACTGTCACAACAAGGCAACAATATAGATGTTTGCTAATCAACCAACCACATTTGAGATATACACATCAAAGAGCAACAATTAGCAAAGCCAGATCTGATGCACTAGTGGACAGAATGTGCCAAAAACTGCCACTAAGTGCACTCAGGTACAGTGAGGCAGAGGTCATCACTAGGGGATTCTACCCTTGGGGACAGGCATGAGTAGAGTGGGACATAACCAAAATGAAAACTTGCTACTCTGATACTGTGTTGTGTATACCAGACAGCTGCTGTGCTAAGTGTAGATGTTGTGGGGCTATTTTTGCTGTCAAATCTTGTAGCAGAGCTCAAGGCTGGTTAATCACATTTCAGGCAGCACAAATGTAGTAAGATTAAATCATATTACAGGGAGCACACAGCTAATGAAATGCTTTCACTGCAATGTAACCAACAAAAATAAAAAAACAGAACAGCAGCAGTAGCCCCTTCTCTTGCTTCTCTTGCACCAGCATATTAAATAAGTACAAATAGGTTACTTCCCAGATGCTGTGGTACTGTTATTGCAATCAAATATGGTAGCAGAGTTAAAGACCAGTTGGATGTGTTACAGGCCATCACAATAGAGTGTTACTGATTTCAAATACAACAAATTTAAAGAAGACCACAAGAGCAAACAGGCTGATAAAAAGTTTGCACAGCTGTGACCAATAGTAATACAAGCCAGAAACAACAGCAGAAATAGCCTCTTCTCTCACCAGGGGGTACCAGCTAGACCGGTTTCAGATATAAATTTACCACAGCACAAAATGGAGCTTTTACATCAGCACTAGCATCTTCTAATGTATAAAATAATTGCAGAAATAGTTACTACCCAATTGCTGTCATATTATTTTTGCAGCCACATTAATAGTTCAAGCCAGACTGCTGGTCTTGTCCCAAGAAAGCATAATAGAGCTGCTATCCAACACTGTAGTTTGTTCTGAGTTTACAGTTAACTTATTGGCTACTGTTTTTTCTAGCCCTGGGGGCGCCGCGCCGACAGCAGCTGAGAGGTGAGCTGTACTACTGTTCAAATTATGTGTTAAAGGTTCCCACCAAAACGCTAACCTGACATTTGGGCAAGTTCCAGCAGCTACTGCTCCACTCCACAAATGGACAGAAATAAATGGCATCTGCTTCTCCCTACACAAGGAACACTCAGGAACAGCAGTTCCTAAGTGATTCTGGTAGTGTTGATCACAGAGGTACTTTTTGGACTGTAAGCTTGTCCAGGAGTAGGAGTGTGGTGCATTCTTCCATTGTTTAGCACGTGTCCTGCTAAAGCTTTTTATTTTCTTACAGTCAGGGCTTTACCCATTTGAGCCACCAGTGTAGATTGTAGCAGAAATGTTTGAGGAATTTAGGATGAAGTTTCGCCAAGCCAGTCATAGATCGTTTTGAAGCCCAGGCTTGGACTAATAAGTTGAATTTCCATTGTCTAATGCATCCTCCTAATCATGCATATTACGTTTTTGGAGAGCTATAAGAATAAGTTTAGAGCTTAGCAGGAGTTTGAAAAGAGTTGGGGGGGTTGAAGATAGCTTTACTTTGGCAAAGTTTTTGGGAATATAGTTCCTAAGCAACATATATATTCATTTGTTTGTCATTCAGGTCAGACCACCAGGCACAAATCCAAAACAATTAGACTGCACAAATCTAGTAACATTCAATGTAGTTCAGTAAAATAAAAACACCTGACAGGAACTCCATACACAAAACAGGTTTTCAGAATTATGTGAGGTAGTAAGACAAAATTCAAATTAACACACTAGAAATGAATAGCAAAACACCATATTAAGTATTTTCATCCCCTTTAATAACATAAGATTTCTTTAGAATGACACACCCAACTGTAGTGAAACAATAGTTCAAATCGCAGTCCTTACTTAGCACATCACTAAAAGTCACCATTCATATGCTATACAAGGAATTCACTATACAACTTCTATTGAGAAAATGTACATACTGCCTTTCAAATAAACATAAAACAATCACAAATGTATAAATCAAAAATGTAAATAGGTCATTTACTTTTAGCTTCACTGCCTTCCATTTTAAAATGCACTTTATATTGACAGGATGATTCAACCCTAATGCTGTTGCAGCATGCAGCCTCCATTGCCAGTATATATCCTTAATATCCACCATGTTTTCAGCTTCCTCCCATGGCCATTTTGTACTGCTTATTCAAGCAGAGAAAACTGAAACCTCTTACGCTAAGTGTACATGTAGTCTACACTTTGTGGTAACTTGTATGAATCCCTGTCAATATTTAAAGCTGCAAGAATATCAGTAAGAAAACTAAAATTAGGAGGAAGAAGGTGTGAGTTATGTCTGTGTTGTCTGTTCACTCAGAACAGTGTACACTTAGTGTAGACTTTATTGAATCTGGCCTGTAATGTCTATGTGGAATGCCTCACAATTATTACAGTCTGCAAGTTACACCAGAAAAAAGGAATTACAAGTTTGACATCCTCTGGGCCTCAGAGATCTGTCTATGGAACTCGCCGTGAAATTGTCTTGTGCCGTATGCAGTTCCTCAGACTACTGTCCCAATCAATTTTGAGTTGAAGCGTTAAAAAAAAAAAAATCTTCTTAAAGTTTGTACTTCTGTCATATTCACAAAATATTATCTGCACTCATTTCTGAAGCTACAATGTTCTAGATTCAAAAATTAATTCCATTTCTCTACTCTCACACCACTGATACCTGGTGATCATAGCCCCTAACACCTTGCACCCAAAGCATTAACCTCCTTTGACCTGCCCTAGTTATGGCTCTGATGTGACATATGAATTTGCAAAAATATAATTACAGTTTCAGGCAGTAGGTTAGGCAGGATTAGATCAATGTGCAGTTTGGTTATTAGCGTTACTTAGCTCTTTTCCCGACAATGGTGGCAGGTGGCTGCCAGAATGAGGAGCTTGGCTGCATTTACTGGTTTAATCATTAAATATTTTCTTGGATTTCTTTCTTAAACTGTTTTTTCCAGTTATGCTGGGCTGCTGGCTTGTGAGTTGGTGGTTGTGTACATTTTATACATTTTTAAAACTGCCAGATGCAATTTTGGACAGATCTGTTTAGAACAGTGATCAGTGAAGTAAATGGGGTTCCTATTAAATGATCAAAGATGCACACACTTGAAAGCACACAAAGGCAAAATAATGAAAGAAATTGCTTGGCCACTTCCGTTACTTTACCATTTTCATGACTGTAGAGAGCTCTCGTAGTTGATATATTTAAGTAGGGGAGGGTGTGGGGGCAAAGCCCCCCACTTTTATCTAATGTTTTAATTTTTTTTTTTGCTTTGTGGAAGCATTTGAGATTGTAAGCTTTCATTTACATGGGTTCGATAAATCATCATTCGCTTTTTTAAGCATTCAATGATTTAACATAGACCCAAGTAAATAGGCTATTTATCATGATCCTTTTATTTCTGAAAGGACCAGCATTTTCTGTGTTTCTCACATCTGTTATTTGGAATTTGTTTTGGTTTCAGGATGGCTGAGATAAACGGAGTAATTTGATGGCAATGATGGAAGAGGAGAATGTTGCCAGGACAATTAGTATCAAAACTGGAAAGTATTTTGGTGTCTGTTATTAACTTGTTGAACTCTGAAGTGCTCTAGGCCACTTACCATGGACCGAAGGTTTTTTACAGTGCTTTTTTTTTATACATGGAATGGGAAAATAAGTTTGCTTGATTCAATGACTGTTCCGGTAGTAGTTTTATACTGGGCATTTGTGTTAGTTTTATTTTGTGTTGTTTTTTAAATGTAATTTTCAGGAAGTAAAGGAGTCTTGATGTTGATAGTTTTAACAGCATTGTACCAGTGATAGCTTTTAGGGCAATGTTTATCCAATAATATTGCTTTTTACTGTTTGAGATTTATCTGAAGCAAATGTAACTCATTAAGGTCTGCTGTTGAAATTCTACAGCTGACATGTTTAATATTGTTTGAATTTTTATTTTTTGTAAAGTGCTTTGAAAATAAGCAATAAAATAAACTTGAACTTGAAGTAAAAATGGGATGCAGAAAAATAACCCACATCTGGGAGTAGATAGGGGTAGTATTTAGTCTCCTGGGAAACACAGTGATGCATGATGAATATGAATACATGTCTGGGACTGAAAAGCTCTGAAAAATCATGACAGGGAATTAAGGTAAGAGGGAGGAAATAAATGAAGATGAGTAAAGAAAATAGCTGCTAATGGTACTTGGTGAGCTACTCTCACCCCACTGTATTCTTTCATCAGTAACTAGAGTCATGCCACAAAACTGGAAGCAGACAAAATGGTGCTTCTCCATAAAGATGGATCTATGAAGGACCCACTGACTTTAAGCTGTATTAGATTTACTTCCATTTGTCTGATTGACAGTTAACACAATGGCTTCCTGAAATACCCGTCTTGTCATCAGATCTGAATCATGGTCAAATTTGTCCCTAGGCAGAGAAGTTGGCAGTCCACCCCCCCCCCCCACACACACACACACACACACACACACACATAGCCATAGCAATATCCTATTACTTGGATGTCTCTCCCCAGTTACCATAAAATACTATTCAAACCTGTCAGCATCATCTTTTATTACTTTTACAATGATCACAGAGCTTTGAATTTTATTTAAATGTTTTAATGTTTTATTTCATATTTTGTAGCAAAAACACTGACAGCCATTTGCTAAATGAAGTACTCTAATCCATTTGAAAATCCATTAAACTACAAGAGATGTACCCTGCTTCATAGTCTATAGTGAAGCAGTGAACACAGGCTATGTGACGGGTACAGAATGCAAAAGACAAGTGTGTAATGCATTTGCTAACAGCTTGGGGCAGCACACTGGATGCAAGTCTCCCTTTTTACAGGCAGTACTGGTGAAATGACTGGGTCAGAGCATACCTCTCAACTGTCCAGATTTTCACAGAATGTCCAGATTTTTTCCTCATATTTTTGGCCTGTTCCTCATAAAAGTTTGGTTTTCTGACAAATTATTGAGGATCGAAGTCAGAAAATTATGGCAGAAATTTGAGTTTCAGACTTCATATTCCAGAAAATTCATGCTAATACAAAATCTGTTATTTGATCAATTTTCTAAGTTTGTAAGAGTGATATTTAAAAATTGTCCCTATTTTTGGGCCTTTGTCCCCCCATTATATATGACTTTGTCCAGATTTCTTATTCCTAGAGGTTGAGAGGTATGGGTCAGAGTTACACAATAGGCAAAGAAAAGCTAAGAGAATCAAACTCTACACTATAGAACAGCTCACTAACGGCTCACAGCTTTACTTATCTGTACTGTCAGACAGTTATATTCTAAGATCATGCATTTCACACCTATATGCCTGCAAAACAATGTAAATTAAAAATGTATTCATAGTTAAAATATTAAACCTGTGGACTTCATGCTGTCTACTTTATTCACTGCCAAATAATAATCACACATCAAAAACAGTGAAACCAGTGACTGCATCCAAAGAAAATGGTTCATATGATGACGCTCCTTTTACTGCAAGCGATTCTTTCCTTTATACCATAACTACTGGAACAAAGTAGTTACACACAAAAACACACACACACACACACACACACACACACACACACACACACACACACACACACACACAAAACCATCAATTTACAGCCCCTTGTATGACTGCATGCACCTTGGATATCCACTTGAGATCAAGTGAATGAATGGAATTCATAAATAGTGTCACAAAAATGTATCTCAACTTTGTGCTGTCAGAACTATATAGTGGAACCCATTGCAACTCTTCCCTGCATTTTCAACTTCTTACGCCAAGAATCAGAGAAAATGACTCAGAAAATGAGGAACACATTTTAAATATTTCTTTTATATAAAATTGGTAGAATAATAACATTTGCATTAGCAAGCATTTTCTTAAAGGTACAAAGTATTCATCTCACATTATTTATTGATGCAATCCGGAATGATTTGCCAGAAAGTCACAAATGCTACATAAAAAAGATCAAACTAGCTCTCAACTTCTTTGCTCAAAAATTCTGGATAGAGCCAAAAATAATGGGGGAGAGGTGACAGCTCAGAAAGGGACAAATTTTAAATAGTATTTTGTTTTAGCTATTTGTTAACCACAGAAACCCAGGTGACAAAGTGTTCCTTTTAAGGGATGACCCAGGAACGCTGTATGAGTGATTTGCTGAAAGTCACACAGTAGGCAAATGAAGGTGGAAGGATTTAAACTCCCTACTGCAGGAAGCAGTTTCTTAGCAGCTTGCAGCCTTACATGCCAAATAACTCTAATTAATTTGAAAAGTTAACAGCAGAACAGGTGTTGCATTGATGTGCATTTTCTGAATAACAAGAACTATGAAACTCTAAAAACAGACATTATTGACCAACTGTAGTCCTCCATGTTTTATCAGAAAACTAAGTTTAAAAGGGTCTGGCAGTTAGTGTAGAGGATGAATAAACTAGGCATTTAATGAGTTGGTTCCTACAGGCAAAGGTATAGAGTTTGATTCTGTCTCTGTTTGCATACTGTGTGACTATGAGCAAGTTGCTTAGACATATAGTGCTACTAGGCTACAAACATCACCCATCCACTTACCTTACTCAGACAGCCTCCAATGTAAATGCAGTTTTATTAATTATTAATTCAGGCATCTACAACTGGATAAACATAGACCTCATCCCTCTCAGATGGCTGTCACACAACTCCACCTCACATGCATCCCTCCAATATAATAAGCTAATACTTCAATACTTAAAAAAAAATATCCACCGATTTCAATTCTTAGTTAGCCTCTGTGGAGACATACACCCCAACCCCTCTGTGGAGACATACACCCCAACCCTGGACCCACATTAATTCAGAACCAATCTTACATGACTCAACAAAACCTTCCGAATCTTCCCAGAAAGAATGACCACCTGCTAAAAATAAGCTTAAACATAAGAAGCATCCTCAACAAGATTCAGGAACTTCATGCTGCCCTGTCTTTATACTTCCCCCTGGTTACAGTATATATAGGCTAAATTGAAAATCTTCAAGAGGTGGTGGTATCACCTTACTCTACAAAAACAACCTCACTATAGGGATCATCAATCTAAAGCCCCCCCCCCCCATTATCTCTTACTCAGACATTCTTTTGGCTAGAATAAAAATCAGTCCAAACAGAAACATTAACATTATTGGTATTTATATTCCCCCTCACGACAAGATAATCAAACTCAAATTACTATTACAATGGACTACTAAAACCCTTCCCCATGAGTCCATCATGCTAGGGGACTTTAATATTAATCGGTAGTCCTGCAACTCTGAGCATCCTGCAAATCATCTTAATTGCTATGGTTTCACCCAGTTAATGTAAACTACAACACAGATCGACAAAGTAACTAAAAAGGAATCTATTCGTGAATGGGTACTCACTGACTACCCCATTCTTTCCTATACTTCTGGTATACTTCCTGACTCTCTCAGTGACCACCTCCCAACCTTTTTTATCTGTTGTTATGCTAATCCCTTAAACTCTCCCACCACACATCAGATCCCTAATACGAAAAATTTCAGGCCTTATGACTTCATTGCTTCCCTTAAAATCTGCAGCTGGAAACCCTTTAAAACCCTACTTCTAGATAATGCAGTCAATTACTTTAAATCCACTTTCTTAAACATCCTATCAGAACAGTACAAACTAAATCTAATTGCTCTCCCTGACTCGCTAACCAAACAAAAGTACTCCTAAAAGAAAGAGACAAATCATAACATATTTGGACCCACAACAAAACAACAGTTAATTACCAGAAGTACCTACAACTAATAAACAAATCAAAAAGCCAAATAAGACTAGACAAAAAGAAATACTATATTGACATACAATCTAGGTACCAAAACAACCCTCAAAACGTCTGGGCTGCAATTAACAAACTACTGCATCCAGGATAAACTAGGACCCCACAACCAACCTGTAGTAACCCCCTAGAAAATACTGCCACTTTTTTCAACAAAAATATTTCATTGAAACCATTGAATCCCTTACAAACAGAAACGGACAATCTCGACTACCTAATCTTGTTTCCCTACTACAAAATAACAACTCTTTTACCCTACAACCAGTTCCAACCCATACTATCCTCAAATACTTACTCAAACTAAAACCTCCAACTCTAGCAGCAGACAACCTCCCCAAGGTTTATCTAAAAATGTCAGCTGAAGCCATCACTTATCCAGTTTCCCTACTAATCAATCATTCCATATCTGAACAGCAGATACCTACCCTCTGGAAAATTGCACACATCATACCTCTACACAAAGGCGGTCCTTCCACACACTTCTCTAACTATCAACCTTATCCCTACTGTCAAAATCCTCAAAAGGTGTATATACTCTCAAATACTAAAACATCTTCTTGACAAGAAACTCCTCACCAATACCCAGCATGGGTTCCACCCAAACCATAGCACCACCACAGCCCTCATTAGCTTCACTGACATTATCAGTCAGCATGGAAACAAAGGTAACCTGGACTCATCTTTTTAGGCCTATCAAAGCTTTTGATACAGTCTCTAACAATAAACTATTATCGATTATGACTGACCTCAACCTAAGTTATTCCACTCTAGTCTGGTTTCAGGACTACCTTGCTAATTGGCAACAAACCATTTGGTGGAATAATATTCTTTCACCTCTATTGCCAGTAACCCAAGGCATACCTCAAGGATCAATCCTTGGTCTTCTTCTTTTTAATGTGTTTACCAACAACCTCCACACTGCCACATCTCATGGCACATTTATCAAGTATGCTGATGATTCTACACATAACTGCTCTGTCCACCCTCTCAGAACTCCAAATCAAAACCCAAGAATCCTTTAATGCCATTGAAACATGGCTGGCAGATGCCAATTTAATTCTCAATCCAAACAAAACCAAACTTATGCTTTTCCATCCCACTAAAACCACATATGACATTTTTTGCTTTAAGATTTTGTCTCGCAACAAAACTTTGATTGAACCAGTCCCATCCACTAAGCTACTTGGTGTCATTATAGATCAAAATTTAAGATTTGACTTACACATTGCCCATACAATAAAAAAAGTTCATAAGAAACTTGGCACCTTATACAGATGCAAAAATTACCTGACTAATAACTCTAAGAACATTACAGCCAGAATCCATCAGCGCTACTATATGCATCACCTATTCTTACTAACCTTAGCAAATCTGACTTAGCAAAATTTGACATCTGCTACAACAAGATAGCAACATTTGCCACCAGCTCCCCTCTTAGAATACACCACTGCCAAGTCCTAAGACAAGTATCTTAGTTAGAGTTGCCCAATTCTGCTCAGCCTCAGTCAACCTTCCATGGCCCATCAATTGTTTTGTGAACCAGAAAAAATACCAGCCCTTCAGGGTCTCCTCATTCCTTACACAAACTCACGCCAATTAAGATCCACTAACGCGGCTCTAATAGAAGTAACTAGAAGTAATAACAGCTCTGGAGACTCCCTTTACTCCTCTTGTGTTGCAAAATTGTGGAATGCCTTGCCCATTGATATCAGACTCATAAGAAATACAAAACACTTTAAGCATTTTATCAAAACCCATCTCACTAAGTCCTGGTTATGTACCTGTGCTGATCACAGATAATCTCCCATAATTTTCCCTCCTTCTTTCCAGATTTCTCTACCCATTTATACCCAGTCTAGTATTTCCATTCTTCTGCTCTCCAACTTACCTATCCTGACCCCACAAGTTCTTTTGAGTACTCCAACCTTCTGATCTCAGTTCTCTCTCAAAATCCTGTATCATGTCATTACATTGTGTTCTGTCTCTTTGTACACAATGCAACTGTCTCTGGCACACATACTTAATATGTGCTTGTATAATCACAGCTGACAGTTGTCTGTTAAGCTTTCGTCCTATCAAGTGAAATGTTCTAATTTTCAATGATAGTTGTCTTACTTTGATAACTCCTAGTTGTACTTTCATTGTTTTGATTTCTTGCCCAAATGTGTGTTTACCCTTACAATACCAATAGTTGTATTTATATATTATATATAATTATTTGATACTATGTTTATTATTTCATGCCTCTTCACTGTTGACTATACTTGTTTATATTCTTCTGTTCTCTCGTGTTTTGTTCCTTGCTAATGAAATAATTATTTGTTGTTATAGTGGAGCTTTTCTCCCTGGGCCTCCACTGAAGAAGTGCAGCTTGCCCATTTGGTCTCTCCCAGTCAATAAATGTAAAATAAATAAATAAATAAATAAATAAAAAGAGCATGAATATGAGAGAAAAACAGTTCTGTCTAGACTTGGATAACAAAGAGAAACAAAGAAAAAAAGGGTTAAGGCAAAATATTAGAAGTGGTTTTTGAATAAGAAAAATGAACTGACTGTAATCATCCTTACCAGAAAGTATTTGTTCTTAGAAGTAAGCTCATTCTATGAAGTAGTGGCATCTTGGTGGTAGCTCCAGGTAAAACAAGTGGTGGTAGCTCGGAAGTTCTTGGAGGTAAGCCAAAGGGATTTACGTGCATGTATACACACACACACACACACACACACACACACACACACACACACACACACACACACACACACACACATACCCTCCCTCCCGCTCTGAACCATTTGCTAATAAAACAGTGATGATTACACTGTTCTTACTTGCTACTCCAACACACACACACTGCAGTTTCTTACAAAAGTAATGCTGGCTTTTGTTTTTTAAAAAAAATCATGTTCTTGCTATTTTTCATTGAGAAGAAATCTCTCCCTCTCTCTCACTGACACAAAATATGAGCCAATGAAAAAATAAGCTGTCAACACACAGCTCAACAGAGTGGCATTTTTTTTAATAACAACATTTTATAACTATACTAGGCCCTCCAGCCTGTACCAGGCCCTAAGCAGCTGTCCAGGTTGCCTTGTGTTGGATTCATTCCTGGTTACCATTATGATCTGCATTAGATCAAGGAGTTGATCTCCAGTGAGGTGAACACGAAGTTGATTGTGGATTTTTTTTTATGTATTTTTACCAAGCCTTTGATATCATACTATATCAGTGGTTGTTAGAGAAGTCAAAGCACATGTTTTATGGGGGAGGCCAGAATGGTAGAGTAGACTTAAAACTACCTCCCTGCTGAGAAGTAGAGTGCAAGTGACACATGTTAAAAACAGGAGAAAATTCAGCAAGCAGTGGATTGCCACAGTTGTGTATTATATGCCCAAAGGGATACAAATCTAATAGTAATACCTCTAAGTGAAAGGATGGAGTATAGCTTCTTCCAAAATATTTTTTTTCAAGGGATCAGATGAGCTGCAGTCCCATTTGGGGTACTGCCCTCACTTTTCCTTTTATATACTTAAACTCCTAAGATGCAAAATCTCAGAGTAACTGATAACTTTAACAACAATGGAGTACAGTCTCACTCTGACTTTTCATTTCAAGGTTCTATTATTCGGTCTTTATGTCAGCAACAATAGGAACAGATGCACTCTGAGGATAGGATTGTTAAATGGGTTTTCTTCTATTTCATTTAATCACTGTTTGCCTAAGCCACATGTACTTAATATTCTTCAATTTGATAGTGCCCCACAGTGGATTTTTCATTTCTGTCCACTGTTGTGTGACTTTGGAGTGGGTATATGGAAGTTTGTGAGGTTTTGGGGACAAGTTCACCACACGGGGCAATTTAAAAAAATGTAGGCATTTGCAAGTTACACTTCTTTATGTATAAACATAGTGAATCATAACTGTTTCTTTAATGACTTGAACATGGGAAGTAGAAGAAAATACAGACTGAAAGCAAATTAATTTTATGCGCGACTAATACAAAGAATGACACAATAGTAACCACATTTGGCTAGGGGTGCGGTCTCCAGAGAGACCTTTGACAGTTTGTAGTTTAGTCACACAGAAGGCAACTGGTATGTAATGAAAACAGAACTGTACTTATGAACATTGAAGATGGAATTCACAAGAAGTATACAGTTTAGTTTAAGTAGGGTGACATTAAGTAAACCACAGAATGGAAATGATCCATGCATTATTACCCCTAAGTGAAATCTTTCTATGCAATGTGTAGGGATATGATAAAAAGGACACTGTGATATAATGCATAGTATAGGAAATGGTTTCCAGAGATGTTCATTTCATCCTTCCACTGTAGTGGCATTAGTGAAGCCACATCTGAAATACAGTGGCAGGTCTCGTGGCCATAGAAATCAACAGACATTCTGCTGGTAGAAGTGCACAATGCAAAGCTACCAAAATGATGAATAGGGTGGAGAGGCTAAATTATGAGGAGAAACTTAACCTTCCATTGTATGAGCATTAATGAGTTAATATCTCAAAATACTGCGGCAGTCCTGGAACCTCTTAAAATCCATGAAAATTATGCTAGTCCATCATCCAACCACCTCTACTATTACTTTATCCCAACAAAAACAATCCCTCCCCTACCAAAAACTAATTTTTCTCTCTAATATCTATTGTACTATACTCTCCAATCTCAAATATACTATTACCCTCTCCATGTATAATATTTTCCTAACCTACTAATGGCTAGTAGCTATATATTTTGAAATGTTAAACCTACAATTGAGTTTATAACAAAAATATTCACTTCATGCAAATGTTGAAGTTTCTGTATTGAATTATGTCTTTTCATTTTTGTAACATTGTGACAAGCCAATTGCAAATATCATGGAGCTTATCTGTAAATGTTTAATTAGCTGTATGAACTATGTCCTTTTGTAACATGTGAAATGTAACTTGCAATTATTGTGGAGCTTTTCTCCCCAGGCCTCCACTGCAAATGGGCTCTTCTTGGCCCAGTGGACTTCCCCGGTCACCAAACTTAAATACATAAATAAATAGTTGAAGCCATGCAGTATTAAACTATCAAGATGACATACGTAGTAGGGCATGAGGAGAAGTTTAGAAAGTTGAGCAAATGTGATGTGATTTTGATACATTGTATTATTTTGAGGCAGGGCGGCCACGGTGGTGCAGTGGTTAGCACTGCCGCCTCACAGCAAGAGGTTCTCTGGTTCGATCCTCGGCTGGGGTGCCTTCTGTGCGGAGTCTGCATGTCCTCCCTGTGGTCGCGTGGGTTTCCTCCGGGTGCTCCGGTTTCCTCCCACATCCCAAAGACATGCTGCAGGTGGATTGGACACTCTAAATTGGCCCTAGGTGTGCGTGTGAGTGTGCCTTCTGTGGAAGGTTGGGCGCCGGGCTGGCAACTCGACACCGTAAAACTCCACTGCCATTCAATGTGCGGACAAGGCGATCCGCTGTGGCGACCCCTAACTGGGAAAAAGCCGAAAGAAGAAGAAGAAGTATTATTTTGAGGCAAGTAGAAAAGGTGGAGCTAGACATGAATGACAGAAAATGGGAACATAGTTTGTTGCTATGTCAGCACTGTGACATCAAACCCTGATGGCAGCCCAGATATCCCAAAATTGATTATGGCTCTCAGAGCTGGAGGAACCTACTGGAGGTAGGAGAGGAAAGAAGGGACCACGCCCTCTTGTGTGGCAGAGAACTGCAGGTACCTATACATGCATACTAATAAACTCTTCAATGGAGACTGTAAAGTCAGTGGAGGTGTTTGTCTCAAGTGTACATGGAGACAGGAAATAGTCCATAACAATATCCCTTGCACACTTAACACAAGCTGTATGAACCGGGCGTATAATGCAGATGCACCTGGTTATTTATTGATGGAACAAATGCAGAATAAGACAATTTGTAAGAAATAATGTATAATAAAAATAAAGCATGCCAACAGATTGTATTCAGGTTCTTTTGGAAATTATAATGGAAGCATAGTAGTACAGCAAAACATGTATAATTAAAAGAATTATAAAAAAGAGAGATTAGAAGCTTGTTATTAGAATTTGAATTTTAAGACTCGTACTATGGAGTTTATATATTTCAGAATTCTATATGACAAAATGTCATAAAGAAATTTAAAGTAAATAAGGCTGCTGGGCCTGATGAAATCACTTCTGAATTCTACAGAACTTTTGAAAATGAATTAGCCCTACTCCTGCTGCAACTTATTTGCTTATGTGCAGTTCTAAATTGGAACCCTAATTCTTATCAAAACCTAGCAAAATAGTTCTGACAGTAAAATATGAAGAGAAAAATATGATCTCCAATACTATTTGACCAGTTTCGTTAAATACTGACTACAAAATCATAGCTATTAAATAAACAATTTCTTCCTATTGGTTTGAGTTCACACCAGGATAACAACCCATTTAAACCATTTATAATCTTTATATATAGATTTACTTTCTAAGAAGATAAAGAATAGGTATGTGGAATACTTGGCATTTGATACACATACAACTTTTGATTTAATTAACAGGAAAATTATATATGTTTTGTTAATTATTTGATATGTGACTGACATTTTTCTTATTATTCACATTTTATTTAGAAACTCTGAAGTGTTTCTTTTTGTCAATAATCAGGAAGCCCCACATGTCTGCTAAAAATCTGGTTAGTCAAGTATAATCCATAGCTCATCTTCTCTCTTCATCATGACTATGAAAGCCTACAGCCTAGGATTAGAGATAATAAACTTATCAAACCTGATAATAAGAAAAGACCTCCAAACAAAAGTATTACATTTATGCTGTGGTTCTAATGCTGGCACTATCTGAAATATAGAGTCCAACAGAGTTTTTTTTAATTAATATGTAAAATTAAAAATATTGTAGGAAACAAAGATAATAAATACAAATCTAAGCTATTACAGTTAGGGCTTAATAATCCTCTGGCATTTTCGGTTTCTGTGGTGGATAACTTGAAACACATGGATAGATGGCACAAGGAAGACCCATAAAAGTTCTGTGAATTAACTCAAACTATACAATATTTAATGAGATACAGCAATGGACCAGATTCCCTATTTCATTATTAGGAAGAAGAAAAAGGAATATAATCCAAATGTTATTGCTACCAAAATGGTTATATTCCAGATCAAAATAATTGCTTGTAGTCATATATCTGGGTAAATAATAATGCAAAGAGTATATGGCAAAAGTGCATATGTGGGGAAGGTTCTCCACACAGTCCCTGTTCAAATTTAGCCTAAATCTAACTTAGAACAAGACACTAAGTGGTGTACACCAGCACAAATAATTTATAATTTCCAGCAGTATAATATTTAGACATAGTCCATGAGTAAAGAGCCAATCAGGCAGATGTGCATTCTATGCTCTTATGTTAATTACATCTTACTCTTGCACTGTTATATTAATTAGTCCTTACCAGGCAGTAAGTAGAAAAAATAAAATATTTCATAAATATATTGGCATTTTGGAGGAGTTCTTAAAATATTGGCTTTACTCTCAATCACTTGTACAATGGCAGGAAATCAACCACAGGATCTCATATTAAAAGATTTCTATTTAATTGACAATCAGCAAATTGGATACAACCAAAAGGTAAATACTTTTCAGGGCAAGACAGTAATAATAGACAGAGTTTTAATTTAGAATATTGAAGCATCCTAATACAAAAGAATAAGCCTTCCCTGAGGAGGCTCAAATGAGATTTAGAGTGATGGGAAAGACTAAATGAGTGTCTCATGGGACATGGAGAGGAAATCTACCTATGTATTCAAGACAGCCCTGAGCAAGTAAAAAGGGGTAAGAAAGAGGGTAAGGATGGAGAAGAGGGGGATGTTAAATCCACTTAAAAGAGCATACTGTATAGACTTACTCTCTTTTTTTACCATTGAGCACATGCAGTGTAAAATGACAGTTTTGGTTTTGCAGGAATTTATTCTGCGTGATTGAAAGGAGAACCAATTCCAAATGCTGTGAAAGTCTTTTTAGAGATTTTTTTTTTTTGTAGAACTAATGGTAAAAGAGATGATCTGCATTTAATAACATTTATGTAGTAATGATCAGAGAGGACAGAAATTATAAAGAATAATATCCAACCAGATATTGATCCTTTGCGCATGCCAGAAGAAAACAAGGTTACAAAGGTATTGTTAATTTAGATCAAATATTTCAATTTAGGTATTGGTAAATAACAAAAACAGTGGCTTAGTATGTAAGGAAACAAAATAAAAACAACAAACACACACAAATTAAGGCCTTTGAAATAACTTCACCTCTCTAATATCCAAGATTTTTAGAATATACATTTTAATATATATATTTAATCATTTTTATCTGTGTACTCCCTTATTTCTATTGCATCATATACATATCCTTTCATGTAGTTAACTTTTTGCTAAACATATGAAGTGTTTTTGCTACTTTTCATTAATATATCTCCCTGTCTGCATTTTCAAACTGCTTTACAAATTGCTGCAACATTTTTGGCATTCATTTAAGACATGGTTGTTTTGTGACAGGGTGTTTTGCATATTGTGCTTGTAATAAAATACCTTAAAGACCAGGTTTATGACAGCAAGCTCATTCATTCTGAAGACATGTTTGATTGCTTAAGATTAAAGTGCTATATTTACAGTAAGTGATTGCTTAAGATTAAAGTGCTATATTTACAGTAAGTGATTGCTTAAGATTAAAGTGCTATGTTTACAGTAAGTGTTTCATTTTTTTTTTACTGTGTTTATTTACTTATGTGTTTACCCGTCATATAGCTAGTTACTAAACCACTTAAAGCAAATATGGACAAAATCTATATAGGACAGCTATTAATTAGGGGAGAAGGATTTACAGAATCACATTTTTTTTTTCTTTTTAACTCAATAAAAACTGCCCATGTTATTTGTCCTTTATGCATGTTAGAGAAAATAGCGTCAATAGCTTGTAACAGAGCAGTAGAAATGTTAAAACCCTTTTGGAAGCCTTGTTGCCTTTAGGACAAAGTATATATTTTTCTTATAGAAAGCAATTAATGTGTTTATAATGCAGTTGTTCCATGATTTATGCAAGTGGGGAAACAATAGTCATAGGACAAATGTTTTCAGGAAGATGGGGATTAGAGATTTTTGAGAGAGGGATGAGATTATTGTTTTTGTTCAGTTTAAAGTACAATTGTAGTGAGTGGAAGGTTGGCTAGGTGGGTTACAGGATGAGAAATATTGACAGCTGTTTTATTAAGAATTGAAAATGTACTGGAAGAAATGAAAAAGATTTGTTTGGAATTTTTGTGAAGAGTTTGTATACAAAGTCTGTATAAAGAGGGTTAAAGTTAAAATGGAGAGAAGGATCTTCAGTAAGATATGTGCTGGATGTGGAAGACTTGGTTGGGGTGAAATTCAGATGTCTTTATGGGTGAGAGGAGGTTATTATCAGCCACTAACTTGCTTTGACCAAACATTTTTTTTATTTCAGTCCAGTACATTTATAGGGTCTTTAGAATGTTCTTTGCTGCTGGGTCCTACAGTAGAAAGATTGAG